>NC_053028.1:599756164-599818661 GCF_003073215.2 Triticum urartu
GGCCCGAATCTCGGGGGCTACACCCGGCGGGTGCGCTGACGCGCCCCCGCGAGAAAGAAGACAAGGTAGTTGCCGGAAGATCCGGCCCGACTGCTCAGCAGTCGGCCTGAATCTCGGGGGCTACACCCAGCGGGTGCACTGACGCGCCCCCGCGAGAGAGAAGACAAAGTAGTCGCCGGGAGATCCGGCCCGACTGCTCAGCGGTCGGCCCGAATCTCGGGGGCTACACCCAGCGGGTGCGCTGACGCGGCCCCGCGAGGAAGAAGACAAAGTAGTTGCCGGGAGATCCGGCCCGACTGCTCAGCAGTCGGCCCGAATCTCGGGGGCTACACCCAGTGGGTGCGCTGGCGCGCCCCCACGGAAGATTGCAGACAAGAGAAGAGTTTTGTCCAGCTCCTAGTAGCCGGCAGAAGAGAAGAATAAAGGGCGTTGCAAGACGCCTCGCCGCCTGGCCGGTCGAGCCTGACCGGCCAGGACCCCCCCCCCCTTCGAGCACCCGGAGGCTCGAAGGCTTCACCCAGCGGGTGCGCCGACACGCTCCGCGAGCGCCGAGTCGCACCGGCTATTTTCGACGACCGCGACTACACGAAAATCAATGTGAGCTCCTCGCCCGCATATTTTTGCATCATGCAAGCACGGATAACCCCGAGCGATGCTCGGGTGCTATCTCTGCATTTTTTATTACTGTAGCATCACTGTTCGCCCCGGCGCCAGCCAGAGTTGGCCCGGGGGCTGGCCGCTTGGCCTGAGACGTTAGTTCCCGCAGACGGCTTAGTACCGTGCGCGGTACCAAAGGCCCACTCTTAGTCACAGACCGCAGAGCAGCTGTCCGATTAGCAAGAGTGAACGCTGGAGGCCACCCACGTGAAAAACGCCCGGGAAGAAAAACGTTCGGGCGACCCGGCCGTTTTCCTTTGCAAGTATCTACTCAGTTGAATCTGCTCCTAGACTCTGAGTACTGTACACTCCACTTCGCGGCCCACTCTTAGCCACAGACCGCAGAGCGGCTGTTCGGCAAGCAAGAGCACAAGACAAAAAGCGGAGGGAACACGAAAAAGATTAAGGGGGCTCGGACGAAACCGAGTCGGCACCCTCCGCATAAAACTTGCAATGCTAAAAGCAAACATTTGATATATCTGCATGGACTAACTTTGTCTTTTTTCTTGACAATTTCTATGAACACTCGCCAAAAAACCTCCGCTCAACTTTGCCAAGTTGCCCGGAGGCTTGGGGGCTACTGTCGGAGTAATCGACCACGGGTACCCCGAGGACGGCAAGACGATATTTCAAGACATCGGGGCTAGCAAAGCCCCTCAGTCCGACTGTCCGGCCGCGACTGCCGACTACGCCAACCAGCCGGCTGCCGACTGCCGACTACGCCAACCAGCCGGCTGCCGACTGCACCAACCAGTCGGCTGCCGACTGCAGCCCGAAGCGACATCAACAAGACACCGACGAGACGGCCATACCTTAGACGAGACAACCGTACAGTGACGATATCATCTACAGTGTATCTGTCCCTGGGCACTGTTTTATAAAGTGCACCAGGGACAAAGAGGCATGCACATCATGTACTTGGGCATGGTGCCCCATGCCCACTTGCCCCCCACGCCACTACCTAGCTTAGGTAGTAAGCTACCACCATGCCTATATAAAGCACCCATCCATCCATTCACCAAGGAGGCCACGCCACATGCACGAGGCCGGCCACAATGGCTCCCCGGGGCATCCTCACACACTCCACGCATGCATGCATGCTAGCTAGCAAGCAAGCTAGCTAGCGCACATATATCCATTCAGCCTAGCACATACTTGTGCTCATATGCATATACGGGATCAGATGCACCTGGCACTGATCTCAGATACAGCTCCACGAGCACTTTGTACTGCCCGATGTACAACCCAGATAGATACACTCAGACATGCAGCAGTAGGAGTATTATCTCTCCAGAGAGCTCCGAAGCTGGGTAAACCACCGCGTGCTACTCGCATACCCGCTCCTGGGCCTATCAGCAGCAGTCTTACCCACACACTAAGCCCTTGTGGCATCTGTCGACTCGCAAGCCCCCCGTGAGAAATACCACGACATATACAGTCGATTCATGCAAGAAATAGAAGCCGACCTAGATGAGAACGACTGGAAAGGTAAGTTCATACTGGATTGAGTGAAGAATTCAATTCAAAATAAATAACCAGGTCAATGTAATACATAATAGATGAAGCTGAAAACTAGTTGGCTTGACTTTATGGTCGATATGGACTCTGTACGAAGATTCCTAGGGGAAATTTTATGTGACGATAGAGTAGCTCTCATCTAGTTGGCTTGGGTGCCAATCCATAATTGTCCGTGGAGTTTTCGACATCGTCGACCGGCCGATTATTGTAGAGAGTGGTTGCAATATCGGTGAAGGAGCTTCACAACTTGAGATGGTCGAAATCAATTGTAGCATAGAATTCTAAGGGTATTGCAAGTCTCGTGGAACATCATCCAGGGTACAACCCTCCATTGGTACAGAATATTGCAACTCCATTGGCTAGCTAGTTCTAGTAGGTTTTTTGTAATGATGTGTTTCTTTCCTTTCTTCCACCCTACATGTCGGAGGTGATGTGTCGTGTGATTGAAATGCTTTTTTATTAACGTGCACCATTTTAAGTATCGTAGGTTCTTCTCCACCTCACGTAGACTCTATTTTCAAGTGTTAGGTCAAAAATAAAAAAACCAAGATGAGATTTGCCACTATGTCATTCGGCGCTTTGCTGACCTCCACATCTTCCACTGAGCCCCCCCCCCTCGCCCGCCCCCCGCCCCCCGCGTGTCCCCTCGACCACCTCATCTTTGGCCTCTTTATCTCCCTTCTAGCATAGCTTCGGATGCCAGAAGGGAGAGGAGAGAGGCCCAATCGGTATTGTGTTTATAGTAGGTGATTTTCTTTTTCTGAACAAACCAAATCTAGTGCTTGCTCTTCTCTTCTATGTGATTTCCTCTACAGTCATGGTGGATGGGGAAATAGTCATTCAAAGTGGATATCATGTCGGATCTGAGATCCTGCTCCTTGTCCCCGAGTTGGAGATTTGCACTACTCAGTTCTCTATGCCGGCCACCACCATGGTGGTGGAGGCATCAAGGAGAACAAGTGGATCACCAGGATCTGGCATTCGGAGAGAAGTTCATCATCGTTGACATTGTTGTAAAAAACTCTTTTGGCCGAAGGCGGCCTCATGGAGGGGACGTCTCTGCATCGGCGCGAGCTCATATTCTTCATCCCGGCTTGGAAGACTATGTGAAGGTAGTGTTGCAATGGTTTGGAGTCCACCCTCTTCTCTTTTTTTATTAGTTATTGGAGCTGGCGGATGCCTGCTGCACAGGCCCAACCTCCATGCAGAAACAAGGGATTGATTTGTAATTTTATGTCTTTGGAGTCCATAGGTTTGTATTGTCATTTATATTTACTAGATGATGTTGGAAATATGCCATAGAGGCAATAATAAAATGATTATTATATTTCCTTGTTCATGATAATTGTCTATTATTCATGCTTTAATTGTATTATCCGAAAATCATAATACATCTGTGAATACATAGACCACAATGTGTCCCTAGTGAGCCTCTAGTTGACTAGCTCATTGATCAACAGATAGTCATGGTTTCCTGGCTATGGACATGGGGATGTCATTGATAAGGGGATCACATCATTAGGAGAATGATGTGATGGAGAAGACCCAATCCTAAACATAGCACAAGATCGTATAGTTCGTTTGCTAGAGTTTTTCCAATGTCAAGTATCATTTCCTTAGACCATGAGATTGTGCAACTCCCGGATACCGTAGGAGTGCTTTGGGTGTGCCAAACGTCACAACGTAACTGGGTGGCTATAAAGGTACACTACAGGTATCTCCGAAAGTGTCTGTTGGGTTGGCACGAATCGAGACTGGGATTTGTCACTCCGTGTAAACGGAGAGGTATCTCTGGGCCCACTCGGTAGGACATCATCATAATGTGCACAATGTGATCAAGGAGTTGATCACGGGATGATGTGTTACGAAACGAGTAAAGAGACTTGCCGGTAACGAGATTGAACAAGTTATGGATACCGACGATCGAATCTCGGGCAAGTGTACCGCTAGACAAAGGGAATTGTATACGGGATTGATTAAGTCCTTGACATCGTGGTTCATCCGATGAGATCATCGTGGAACATGTGGGAGCCAACATGGGTATCCAGATCCCGCTGTTGGTTATTGACCGGAGAGTCATCTCGGTCATGTCTGCATGTCTCCCGAGCCCGTAGGGTCTACACACTTAAGGTTCGGTGACGCTAGGGTTATAGAGATATTAGTATGCGGTAACCCGAAAGTTTTCGGAGTCCCGGATGAGATCCCGGACGTCACGAGGAGTTCCGGAGGTAAAGATTTATATAGGAAGTCTGTTTGTCGCCGAAATTCAAGCATTATCGGTATTGTACCGGGAGTGCGAAAGGGGTCCGGGGGTCCACCAAGGTCCACCTGCCCCGGGGGCCACATGGGCTGTAGGGGGTGCGCCTTGGCCTATATGGGCCAAGGGCACCAGCCCCAAGAGGCCCATGCGCCAAGAGAAAGAGGGAAAGGAAGAGTCCTAAAGGGGGAAGGCACCTCTGAGGTGCCTTGGGGAGGAGGGACTCCTCCCTTGGCCGCACCCTTCCTTGGAGGAAGGGCCAAGGCTGCGCCCACCCCTCTCCCTTGGCCCTATATATAGTGGGGGAAAGGGAGGGCAGCAAAACCTAAGCCCTGGCGCCTCCCTCTCCCTCCCATGACACATCTCCCTCCTCCGCAGCGCTTGGCGAAGCCCTGTTGGAATCCCGCTACTTCCACCACCACGCCGTCGTGCTGTTGGATCTCCATCAACCTCTCCTCCCCCCTTGCTGGATCAAGAAGGAGGAGACGTCGCTGCTCCGTACGTGTGTTGAACGCGGAGGTGCCGTCCGTTCGGCGCTAGGATCATCGGTGATTTGGATCACGACGAGTACGACTCCATCAACCCCGTTCTCTTGAACGCTTCCGCGCGTGATCTACAAGGGTATGTAGATGCACACTCCTCCCTCGTTGCTAGATGACTCCATAGATGGATCTTGGTGACACGTAGGAAAATTTTGTTTTGCTGCAACGTTCCCCAACAGTGGCATCATGAGCTAGGTCTATGCGTAGTTCTCCTTGCATGAGTAGAACACAATTTGTTGTGGGCGTAGATGTTGTCAACTTTCTTGCCGCCACTAGTCTTATCTTGCTTCAGCGGTATTGTGGGATGAAGCGGCCCGGACCGACCTTACACGTACGCTTACGTGAGACTGGTTCCACCGACTGACATGCAGTAGTTGCATAAGGTGGCTAGCGGGTGTCTGTCTCTCCCACTTTAGTTGGAGCGGATTCGATGAAGAGGGTCCTTAGGAAGGGTAAATAGAAGTTGACAAATCACGTTGTGGCTATTACGTAGGTAAGAAAACGTTCTTGCTAGAACCCTTTTGCAGCCACGTAAAACTTGCAACAACAATTAGAGGACGTCTAACTTGTTTTTGCAGCAAGTGATTTGTGATGTGATATGGCCAAAGTTGTGATGAATGATGAATGATATATATGTGATGTATGAGATCATGTTCTTGTAATAGGAATCACGACTTGCATGTTGATGAGTATGACAACCGGCAGGAGCCATAGGAGTTGTCTTTATTTTTGCCATAGGAGTTGTCTTTATTTTTGTATTGCCGGGGTTTCTGATCCACGGACACCTATGGGACCGGCGGACCGGGTCCCTTTCAGTTCGGCGGGGGGCGGAGGTTGCGCAAAGAGCAGATCGAGGCGAAGCACGCGGGCAGTTGGTCGTGCGAAGAGTAAATCGAGGCGAAGCATGCGAGCGATTTACCCAGGTTCGGGCCGCACGGATGCGTAAAACCCTACTCCTGCTTTGTGGTTTGGTATTGATTTCTAGCTCGGGAGCGCGGGGTGCTACCGTACACACCGGCGACTAGCGAGATCGAGCGTGGGCGTTGGAATGGCCTCCTCCCGAAGGCTCTCAAAATGGCCGACCCCCCTCTACGTTGCACACGGGCCTCCTTTTATACTCAAGGGGTTACCGACATAGAGCAACGGGGGCCAAGGGCAAAAATGGAAAGGGTGCCGTGGATAGGCACAGCTAGGTGCTGTAGTAGGCACAGCTACCCGCTACAGTGTTATCATACCTAACCCTGACGGCAGGGGACAAGGGCATTAAATGCCCGTCTGTGTCGCCTAAACAGTACCGAGAGGGACCGCTGGGGACGCCACCGTTTGCCACGATGGTTATCTCGTCAGCGCCTGCTCTCCACCTCGCACCCCTAGCTGCGCGACCTCCTGCCACGTGTGCTTGGGAGAGGTCCCCAGAGTGACATGTGGTGGTTTTGCTGGAGCGCGGGCTCGGAGAGGCGGTTCCCGCGGCAAACTCCTCGCCGCGGCCGCCGTCTTGTCGCGTCCGGGAGCTTGTCGCTCACCGGGTCTTGCCGGGACGCGTGGCGCGTCGCGGCAGGTTTTCTTGGTATGCCTGGGTTGGCCTTCCCGGCAAGCTCCTCTTGCCGGGGTCTCGTTTCCTTCCCGGCAAGCTCCCCTTGCCGGGGCCTTGAGATGCTTTTGATAGCTTTCCCGGCAAGCTCCTCTCGCCGGGGTCTTGCCTTGGATACTTTGTTCTTGAATGGTCTTCAAAGTAGCCGCAGAGGACCCTGGCGGTTACCCGGCAAGCCTTGCCGCGGGGATGCTGTGACTGCCCGTGCACAAGTTCGGGGTACTAGGGTACCCCTACCTTAGTACACCGACAGGAGCCCCCGGGCCTGGGCCAGACACGGTGCCGAGCGCTGTTGGGCCAGGCCCAAAACAGTGCACGGGCACGCGCGGCCTAGGTCACGCCGCGTATCTCTCCGCTTCCGCCGCGCACGTCCAGAACGGCACGCGTGAAACGCGGCGCCGCGGGTGACGTGGGCGGCGTGCGCGGGGCTAAGCCCCGGGAGCATGCGTCAGGCCATGATGAAGGGAACGGTTCACGCCCTCCTCCCTAAACGGAGGTAGGTGTGGAGGCGTGGTGCATTTACTGAACGGGGCCGGTGCGCGGTTTCCGAGGCGCCCACTCCCCGCGATCACGGGGTGGGGCGAGGCCGCCTCATTCATCGCCCCGGTTCCGCATCCTCGCCACGCGGCTTCCATGCGCCTGGAGTCGCGGACGGTGGAAGTGGGAAGCTGGGCCGTCGCGAGCAGTGGCAGTGGGTCGGGACCGGCTCCTTGCCCTTCCCGTGCCTTGATTCGCTGAGCGGGGTGGCTGAACCCCCACCTCGCTCCTTTATAAGGAGCGGGAGGGGAGCACGGAAGCCCGCACTCTCCCATCTCCTCCTTCCTTTCAGCTTCATCTTCCCTTTCTCCCACCCGCCATGGAGAAAGGGAACCATGGCCCCTCATCGGTGGCGGCAAGGGTTGCCGCCAGACAGCGCACCTCTCCCTCTCCCGCGCCCGTGGTGGCAGGGCCAGCCATCAGGGGAAGAGGGAGGGGGCGAGGTCGTGGACGAGGTCGAGGACGAGGTCGAGGCGCTCGGGGAAGAGGCGGACGAGGCGGCGCGCCAGCTTCGCCTCCGCCAGCGGTTCCTCTCCCCGCGGCGGTCCATATAGGGGACAACCCTTGCAAGTTCTTCGTCAGGATGCGCTGGGTGCCTTGTCGCCGCCTCCGGCTCCCAGCTCCGTTCGCGAGCGCGATGGAGTCGGACCCGCCCGAGACACTGAGGCTGCACATGAGGGGCTGTGGGATCAGCGGCACGCGAGTCCGCGTTGTATTCCCAGCCCCTAATGTGATGTATCTTGATCGAGGGTGGAAGACGTTCGCCCGTATCCACAGCCTGACGGGGGGGCTCACCCTCCATTTTAAGTTGATGGAGGGTGATCTCCTCTCCGTCAAGGTCTTCGGGTGCTTCGGCACTCGGGCGAAGTGCTGCGTGGACAGCTCCTCCGATAGTGAAGGCTCCTCCTCGAGCGATAGCGACGAGGAGGGGAGCGACAGCGACGATGAAGGGAGCGGGCGGCGGGATGGCGGGTCCGACTAGGTGTCGGACGCCGCTCCGCACGGCACCGGCGACCCCATCATCCGTGTCGCCGGCTCCTTGAACTCCCCGGGGGCGTTTCCTTGGGCGGCTGGCGTAGGGAGGCTGCGAAAGGGGAAGAGGGCTGGCGGCAAGGCCGTCAGGTCGGAGTACGAGGGCGTGGTGCCCTCGACAGCGTGCTGACGTCCTGCCGCCCCGTCTTCGAGCCCCGCTTCCGGCGTCGCCATCACCGCCAATCCCTCGGTCGGCCCCCCGGGATGTTCTCTTGGTGTCTTCTGGCACCTGTGGCTCGCCTAGGCGCCCCTTTTCCCCTTTTCGCCTCCTTGACCTATCTCCTGAAGAGAGGGACAGGAAAGGGATTACGGGCACCTTATCTTTTTAATTTGTAAGCCCTCGGGCCTTAGCTGCATCTAAAACTTGTAATCCTCTCTTTCATGTTTTTCATCCTCTATGGACTGTACCTGAGTGGGATGTTTTTTAATGAAAAGGGGATGTTTGCCGGGTTATTTGCCTCGCGGGTCGAACCCACGCCAAGGAGCAAATCCTTGGTGTCCCTCGGACAGACATCCCGTCTCCCGGCAACAGGCCCTGCCGCCTTCCCACGCCGCTCGACCTTTCTCACGCCTTTGACGGAGGCGGGAACGAGGTGGGTGCGGCCTCCTCGTTTCATCCCTTTGCTGTCGCGGCTACGACCAAACTTGGCCCCGGGAATTCGCTCCAGGGCCTAGAGTCGGGGGAGCACGGCAGTTTCCGGGAAGAAACGCAGTTTCACATTCCCCAGTCCATAAGAGGATGCATGATGAGGGACGAAAGACTTATCTGATTTTGCAGCCCCCGGCAACTCTGGCTTGCCGGGAACGGATCTTGGTACCCGCAACCCTTGGCAATACTGGCTTGTCGGGGTTCAGGTGCCGGCGCGCCCTTCTTCTCCTTTTCGTCCTCAAGCGGTCTGGCCAGGATATGCGAGCCCTACGAACGAAAGAAGAGCAAAGGGACGGACACTCGACCTCTAAGTTAGGGGTTAGCCGCTGTTAGGCACTATCAACCCTAACCAAGGACGAGACTCAACCTAGCATGCATGCTATAACCCCGGGGTGGCAGCGCTTCATTTACTGGTGCTCAGGGTCTGCGCCTGGCTCTGTACAAAGGATTACATGCAACAGCGGCAAGACTTGTACAGAAAGGTGGTTGCCGGGCAAGGCCCGACAACCGCGCCTTACGGGTAAAACTTACGAAGATGATCGATGTTCCAGGAGTTGCTCACTGGAATGCCATCTTCGGTCTCAAGGCGGACAGCGCTAGGCCTTGTGACTCGTTTCACCCGGTAAGGGCCTTCCCACTTCGGCGTCAACTTGTTGGAATTCTTGGCCGACTGAACGCGCCGAAGAACAAGGTCGCCTTCCTCGAGACTCCTGGCATTGACTCTGCGGCTGTGGTAGCGGCGCAGAGCTTGCTGGTAGCGAGCAGCTCGCACAGCAGCCTGGAGACGATCTTCCTCAAGGAGCAGCGCGTCATCTTGCCGTAGCCGCTCTTGCTCAAGCTCATCGTAAGCGAGCACTCGAGGTGACCCGTATACGAGTTCCGTGGGGGTAACTGCCTCTGCTCCATAGACTAGAGCAAAGGGTGTCTGTCCAGTGGCTCGATTTGGCGTCGTTCTGATCGACCAAAGAACCACTGGTAGCTCCTCGATCCAGTTTCTTCCGCACTTGTGCAGCCTGTCGAAAGTTCTGGTCTTGAGCCCGCGCAGCACCTCGGCGTTTGCCCTCTCCGCTTGACCGTTGCTTTTCGGGTGAGCAACAGAAGCGAAGCAGACCTTGGCGCCGAGATCTTGGACGTACTGCATGAAGGTGTGGCTCGTAAATTGTGTGCCGTTGTCAGTGATTATCCGGTTAGGGATCCCGAAGCGGCAAACAATCGACCTGAAGAACTTGACGGCTGACTGTGCGGTCATCTTCCTCACTGGTTCCACTTCCGGCCACTTTGTGAACTTGTCGATTGCGACGTACAAGTACTCAAAGCCCCCGACAGCTTGGGGGAAGGGGCCGAGGATGTCGAGCCCCCAGACCGAAAATGCCCAGGATAAAGGGATCGTCTGGAGAGCTTGAGCTGGCTGGTGTATCTGCTTGGAATGGAACTGGCACGCTTCACACTTGGTTACTTGTGCAGTTGCATCCTGGAGGGCTGTTGGCCAGAAGAATCCTTGCCGGAATGCTTTGCCGACAAGTGCTCTCGCGCCAATGTGGTGTCCACATATGCCTCCATGTATCTCTGCCAACAGCTTTTGTCCGTCTTCCCGGGGAATACACCTCAATTTCACACTGTTGAGTCTTCTTCTGTACAGTGTCTTGTCGACAAACTGGTACATACTCGACTGCCGGGCTACTCTTTCGGCTTCTTCTTGCTCTTCGGGAAGTTCTCCTGTCTGAAGGAAACGGACAATCTGCTGCGCCCACGTTGGAGCCTGTGGCTCGACAACAAGGACTAAAGGCAACTCTGCTGCCGCGGGAACATCCGCTTCTACGGCGAGAAGCTGTGTCTCTGCCGGAGCTTGACGTTCCCCGACAAGTTTGCCGGGAGCTTCAGCTTCAACGGAACAAACCCTGGGGCTTGCCGGAGCATCTTGCTCCCGGACGCTCTTGGCGTTGATCTTGGAGATTGCTGCGGGAATATCCGCTTCTACGGCGAGAAGCTGTGTCTCTGCCGGAGCGTGACATTCCGCGACAAACTTGCCGGGAGCTTCTGCTTCAACGGAACAAGCCCTAGGGCTTGCCGGAGCAGACTGCTCCTCAGTGCCTTCGGTGTTGATCTTGGGGACCCTCTTGGCGGTGGCTTCGGGAAGCTCTGCCGGCAGGTAGTCACCAGGGATCAACTTCCTCTTCTTGCTTTGTCCAGTTGATGGTGTTACGGACGGTTGGGTCAGCTTGAGCACAAAGGTCCCTGGTTCCACAGGTAGCTTAAGTGTGGCACACTTTGACAGGCCATCAGCAAGGGCGTTCTGAGATCTTGGAACGTGCTCCATTTGTAGGCCGTCAAAGCGCTCTTCTAGCTTTCTCATTTTGTCGACGTAAGCTTCCATCAACGGACTCTGATAATTCTTGTTTACTCGGCGGACGACAAGCTGTGAGTCACCCCTGACAATGAGCTTCTTGATCCCAAGGTCTGCCGCGATCCGGAGACCGGCAAGCAATCCCTCATACTCCGCAGTATTGTTTGTTGCTTGCTCCTTGGGAAAGTGCATCTGGACTATGTACTTGAGGTGCTCTCCGGTGGGTGCGATAAGCAGCACACCAGCGCCGGCGCCTTGCAGCGAAAAGGCACCATCAAAGTACATCAGCCACTCTTTGCTTGCCTCCTTGTCGGGGATGCTCGTTTCTGGAATTTCTTCATCTGGTGTTGGCGTCCATTCTGCTATAAATTCTGCCAATGCTCTGCTCTGGATAGTTGAAGTGCTTTCAAACTTGAGACCAAAGCTTGACAGTTCCAGTGCCCACTCAACAATCCTGCCTGTTGCTTCTGGATTCTGCAGTATCCTCTTCAGCGGAAAGCGAGTGACAACTGTGATCTCATGTGCTTGGAAGTAATGGCGCAGCTTTCTCAAGGCCATGAGAAGGCCGAAAAGCAATTTCTGCACACCAGAGTACCTTGACCTAGCCCCCTGCAGGAGGGAACTGACAAAGTAAACTGGGTGCTGCACCATTTTCTTCCGCGTCTCCTCATGCATCTGCGCAGATCCATCTTTGTCGGGACCAGAGCTTGTCGGGGAAGCCCCCTGCTTGTCGCTGGATGCGCTTGCCGCGGTTGCTGGCTCATCATCTGCCTCCCTCTCTGCTACCAACGCAGCACTAACCACTTGATTGGTTGCCGCTATGTACAGCAGCAACTTCTCTTGTGGCTTAGGCGCGACAAGTATTGGAGGGGAGGACAGGTATCTCTTCAGGTCTTGCAGCGCAGCCTCCGCTTCCGGAGTCCATTTCATTGGACCTGCCTTTTCCAATAATTTGAAAAATGGCAGGGCGCGCTCAGCAGACCGAGAAATAAACCTGCTGAGAGCAGCCACACAACCGGCAAGTTTCTGTACATCCTTGACGCGCTTTGGTGCTTCAATTTGCTCAATGGCCTTGATCTTGTCGGGGTTGGCTTCAATTCCCCGCTGAGACACGAAGAACCCGAGAAGCTTGCCGGAGGGAACTCCGAACACGCACTTCTCTGGGTTGAGCTTGAGGCTGATCTTGCGCAGATTTGCGAAGGTCTCGTCCAAATCTTGAACCAGGGTTGCTCTGTCCTTGCTCTTGACCACAATATCATCCATGTAGGCTTCCACATTTCTGTGTATTTGTGGCTCAAGAGCAATATGGACTACTCTTGCAAATGTCGAACCAGCATTTTTTAATCCGAAAGGCATCCGTACAAAGCAGTACGTGCCACATGGAGTAATAAATGCGGTCTTCTCCTCATCCTCTTCTGCCATGAAGATCTGATGATACCCTGAGTATGCGTCAAGAAATGAAAGCAAATCACATCCGGCTGTGGAGTCAACAATCTGGTCGATGCGCGGCAAAGGAAACGGGTCTTTGGGACAAGCTTTGTTAACATCGGTGAAATCGATACAAAGCCTCCATTTCCCGTTTGCCTTGCGCACGACAGGATTGGCCAACCACGTGGGATGGAGCACTCCTCTGACGAGGCCTACTGCTTCCAGTTTCTTGATCTCTTCTGCAATGAATTCTTGGCGCTCCATTGCCTGCTTCCTGACTTTCTGCTTAACGGGCCGCGCGTGGGGACAAACGGCAAGGTGGTGCTCAATCACTTTCCTGGGAACACCGGGGATGTCAGACGGCTTCCATGCAAACACGTCGATATTCGCCCGCAGGAAAGTAACAATCGCGCTTTCCTATTTAGGGTCAAGCGTGGCACTGATGGTGAAGGTACCACCAGCGCCGTCCACCTTGGCGGATACCCTCTTCGTCTCTGGCGGAGCTGCCATCGTCTTCTTGCACTTGCCGGTGGAGCTCGATGGTGCGTCCTCGACGGCAGCGCAGCACTCCGAAGAGGCGCGCTTGCCGGAGTGGGCATCAGAACTCTTGCCGGGCTTGGTCCTCCTGGAGCTCGATGGTGCGTCCTCGACGGCAGCGCAGCACTCCGAAGAGGTGCGCTTGCCGGAGTAGGCACCAGAACTCTTGCCAGACTTGGTCTTCTTGGTCCCGGGAGCTTCAGCGGCAAGTGGATCGCGGTCTGCCGTGGCTGCTACTTCCCGGTAGATCTTGTCGGCACAGATAAGAGCATCCTTCTTGTCGCCAGGGGCAGAAATGACGCTTATCGGGCCTGGCATCTTCAGCATGTTATACGCGTAGTGAGAGGCCGCCATGAACTTGGCGAGTGCTGGACGGCCAAGTATCCCATTGTAAGGCAACGGGATATCGGCAACGTCGAATGTGACCCTCTCAGTCCTGAAGTTTAACTCGCTGCCGAATGTTACCGGCAGCGTGACCTTCCCCTTCGGCTTGCTCCTTCCCGGATTGATTCCTTGGAATGTGCCGGTCTCTTCGAGCTCGCTGTCAGGGATCTGGAGTTTTCGGAGTACAGCGGAGATCAGGTTTAAGCCGGCCCCGCCGTCAACTAGCATCTTGGTGACTTTGAGGTTGCGGATAGTTGGCGAAACCAACATCGGCAGACACCCGACCGCGGTTGTGCGATCAGGGTGGTCCTCAATGTCAAAGATGATAGGCGTGCTGGACCACTTCAGAAGCTTGCGTGATTCGATGGGTGGTTCTGCTGCATTGACTTCCCGCACCCACTGTTTGAGTTGGCGGTGCGAGATATGCAGGGAAGCACCCCCGTCAACGCACAAGACCTCTGTGGCTTTCTGAAACTCCTGCTCACTGGTCTCAACGTCATCCATGTCTTCATCCTCATCGTCGTCTTCGTCCTTGTCGCGACCGCGGGGAGGTCTGTCTCCTTGCCGCTGCTTGGCCTTGCCGCGGCGTCCTTCCTGGCCGGTGCGCTTCTGGCCAGGTTTCTCGGCACCCCCTTGGGCTCTCTCCTTGTCGTGCCGCTCGTACTCAGCCTTCTGTTGCTGGACAAGCTGCTCGACCTTCTTGCAGTTTTGGAGGTTGTGGCCCTTGGTGCGGTGAATCTTGCAATATTGCTTGTCGGAGCCGTCCCGCTTGTCGGTGACCGCCACGGCCTGACAGTTGGTGCACGCGGCAACTTCCTTGCCGGAGCTACCAACTGCGGCCTTCTTGGAGCCACCTTCATCGCCGGACTGCTCAACGACTAGCACCTCGTTGCCCCTCTTCTTCCTGTTGCGCCGCCGGTTTTTCTTTGCCGGGGCAGCATCCTCACTGTCAGATCCTTCCGCTCTAGTGCTTTCTCCGGGGAATTTCCTCCCCTCCTCAGCGCGTGCACACTTGTCGGCCAGGGCATATAGCTCGCTGACGTCCCGAATCTTGCACATCGCCATCTCCTCCCACATCCTGCGGTTACGCACGTTCTGATGGAACGCGCTGATTACCGCGGCGAGGTGGATATTTGGGATGTTGTGGTGTACACGGCTGAACCTCTGGATGTACTGGCGCAGGGGCTCTCCTTCCTTCCGGACGAGCAGATGAAGATCGCTCTCTTGGCCATGAGGTTTGTGGCCGCCTGTGAAGGCGCCAACAAACTGATGGCACAGGTCAGCCCAGGAGGATATGGAGTTGTCCGGCAAGTGCATGAGCCAGGACCTGACATTGGGCTTGAGCACCAACGGGAAGTAGTTGGCAAGGATCTTGTCGTCCCGTCCCCCAGCAGCCTGCACCGTGATGGTGTAGATGCTAAGGAACTCCGACGGATGCAACTTGCCGTCGTACTTCTCTGGTACATCTGGCTTGAAGTTCTTCGTGCTGGGCCACTGGACTTGCCGCAGCTCACGAGTGAACGCGGCAACCTACCGGGTACGGCAAGTCGCCTGGTTCCCCTGGCGCATGCATGTCAACAGAGGGCCCAACGCGCTGGTCTGATTGACGTCGCGCTTCTCTCCGGCGCTCGATGCGAGTACGAGCGTCTTCCCGCTGCCGTTCTTGAAGAACTTGGCGCTGATCGCGACGAGCTCGGGGATCTGACGACGCGGTGGAGTCACTGTCGAGGTGGATTCGGCGAGTCGGCGACCTCGGCCTTCGGGGTGGGGAGTGCACAGTAGTTGCACCCCCACCAGTCTTGTCACCACCGGCTCGTACCTGGCTGACTCGCTGCGGCTGCGACGCGCTCGGCTGCCGAGGAGTGTCGCCGTTGGCGAAGCCGATGAGACTCTGGATAGTGGCCCTCCAGTCGTCGATCTTGTCCGGCGCTGGGGGGTAGTTGAGGAGCAGCTGAGCTCGCGCCAAAGCTTCGGTTGCGGTGGCGGGCGGCGGTAGCGAATGGTGCGAGGAGCGGGACATGCTCGGACTTCTAACCACGTTAGAAGGAGCAGCGTCCCGTCCAGGCGACCGCGTGTCGCTCGCGCCAGCAGGTTGACGTGCATGGTGGTCCGGAGCGCTCCGAGATCCACCAGCCCGATCCGGATCCAGCGAACGCATGGTACCGTGAGTACCATGACACTGCCGGTCCCGCGCCTCCTGAGATGGGCGCGGTGCATGCACGGACGCCGAGGTCTTGGAGTGCGCCCGGTCGTTGTGGGAGCCGGCTACGCCGCCGATGGGCAGCGCAGCCTTGCCCTGGGACCTGGCAGCACTGCGAGTTCCCTCGTCGACGCGTGTTGCTCCGCCGGCGCCTGCCCCACCGGCCGTTTGCTCCGGCGGTGGCTGGTTCGGCGCGGACGGAGCAGCTGCCTCCGAAACCTTCTTCTTCGGCGGCATGTTGGTGAAGAAGATGCGATCTAGCTCGCGAGAACGCCGGATTTTGTCTGGTTTCAGATGACCGTTTGTATTGCTGATTTCGGAAAGGTGGATGAAAATAAAAAAAAAAAAAAGAATCCTACGCTCGCTACCTGAACTGGGGGCAGAGGAACGCCAGGATTGCTGAAGTTTCACACAAACCGCTTTTCTTGAGCAGCCCCCTACACACATCCACCTGGGCGCCGCCTAAACGGGTTGTGGTGAATGCCGGACGGGTGTGCTCGTTGGCGTGATCCTACGGCATGTTCCTATGGGTGGGTCATGTGTGCCCGGTGGCGGATCCGTGTTATCGGGGGCCTTTTGGTGCGTGGCGCCGATGGGTTGGGCTGGGTTGGGCGGTGGGTAAGTGGGGTGCGGGAAGGGTGGGAGCCCGGCAGGTGGGGGCGGAGATTGCGCAAAGAGCAGATCGGAGGCGAGCACGCGGGCGGAACTGAGGGAAATGGTTCGCTGGATCGGGTCGGGTGGTGGATTTGGGGGGCTGGGTTCTGTGGTTGAGGGGGACTGGTCGATGCGAAGAGTTAAGATCGAGGCGAAGCACGCGCGCATTTTACCCGATGGTGTCGGGGCGTCGCCCTTCGTCCTCGCGTGAGTGATGGAGTTGTGCGGGGGGGTGCTTATATAGACCCATTCTCCCTTGCTGGTGCTTGGAGTTGGTACCTTGTTGGTTTCGTGTAGTTTGCGGAGGAGCCGGGGGCTACAGTAACACCGAGTTAGGCTTTTGCTGGGCGGGTAGCAGAGGTTGGGTCGGATGCGAGCGGATGTAGGAGTGTGTGGAATTGCTTCGTTACCTCCCTGAAGGCGTGTGTGTAACAATGGGGGATTCCGGGAGCCCCCCGCGTAACGGTTGCACACGGGTCCTTTCCTCTTTTGACTTCAAGGGGTCGCGGTGGGTGAGGTGTGTTACCGACATAGAGCAACGGGGGCCAAGCAGAAGTTGGAAAGGGGGTGTTGGTGGGGGTGTTGTCTCTGCCGTTTGCGATAGAGGTAGACTGATGGGTGCCTTGTGAGTCATGGTCACAGGCCTCGTGTACTCGCGTCCGTGGTGTTTATGTTCAGTAGCCTAACCCGTACGCAGGTGGGGGACTAAGGCGTCAAACGACTTTCGTCTCCTGTCCTCGTGTCGCTCTAACATACGAGAGGGACCGGAGGTTTGAGGGGACGCCACCGTGGTGTGAGCTGGCTCACGGTTATGTTACTCGTGCGGGGACCGGGGAGCGCAGGGGTTGCTCTGGCCGCCGTCGTGCAGCGCCTTTATTGGGCGGTGCCGGCGCCCCTGCCACCTGGGTTGCGTTGGGTTCGGTCGGTCCCGCGCAGTTTTTGCGTTAGCTGACACGGCGTCTGCGGCAGTTGGTTCTGGTGGGTGAAGTCGGGCCGTGGCTCGAAGAGAGGCGTACGGAGTGCGGGTTTGGGGGGTCGGGGTCTTTCCCGCGTGGCAAACTCCTTTGTTCCGCGGCGTGTCTGTGCTTTGTCGATCTTATCCGCGGTGTGCGGGTGTGGAGGGGGGCTTTGGGTCGCCCGGTGGTCTGCCTCGGGGTTTACGCGTGGGTGGGGTGGCTGAGAGGCGTGCGGCTTGGTCTGTGTCGGGTTTTCTGTGGTAAGTAGTAGAACCTTGCGGGTGGCTTCTCGGCTCGGAGCTGCCTCTTGTGCCGGGTTGTTCGTCCGTTGTTGGCTCAAGTCGCAGTCTCTCTTCCCGGGCAAGTCCCCTTGGCCGGGGCCTTGTGAGCCTCTTCGTCGATGGCCTAAGGGCGTTGCGCCCCGCTACATGTGCTTTTCGCTCTCCGACGAGGGGGGGTGCTATTGATCTGTGGTGGATACCTTTGCTGGTTATTCTCTTCAATGGGTCTTGCTGTATACGATATATAGCCGCTCGTGCAGGGACCTTGGCGGTTACCCGCAAGCTACTGGCGCTAGCTGGTCGTTTCCGGGGGATGCTGCGGATGTACTGCCCGTGTGCAGCAAGTTCGGGTACTAGGTGGTACCCCTACGCTTGAGTACACCGATCAGCAGCCTTATAATCGTTTGGAGCACTTTTGTAGTGTTTGTGGATTGGTGGATTTGTTTTATAGAAACTATTGTTCTCTCATGCTTCACTTAGATTATTTTGAGAGTCCTACAAAACAGCAGTGGTAATTCTTTAATTATGTTAGGCATTCAAGATTAATAAAAAAAAATCTTATGAGTGTGTTGAATACTATGAGAAGTTTGATACTTGATAATTGTTTTGAGATATGGAGATGGTGATATTAGAGTCATGCTAGTTGAGTAGTTGTGAATTTGAGAAATACTTGTGTTGAAAGTTTGTGATTCTCCGTAGCATGCACGTATGGTGAACCGTTATGTGATGAAGTTGGAGCATGAATTATATTGATTGTCTTCCTTATGAGTGGCGGTCGGGGACGAGCGATGGTCTTTTCCTACCAATCTATCCCCCTAGGAGCATGCGCGTAGTACTTTGTTGATTTTTCTAAAGTATATCGCAATAAGGTATGTGAGTTATCTTATGACTAATGTTGAAGTGCGCGTAATGACTGTTTGTTTCGATACCCTAATCTGTAGATTTGGTGCTGAGTTGAATAATCCTCCATGATGACGATTAACTCGGTGGTATGACTAATGTTGAGTCCGTGATCATACGCACTTTCTCTCTGGTGTGCACCATGGCTAGGGCCTCTCTGCAACTCCGCAGCACGACTTTGCTGGCTGTGGGTGTATCATAGCACCCTGGACCAGTACATAGCCGCTTCTCAAAACAGCCCACCATAGGCGGCTAATCCTGGATGCGCCTAGGCTTTCCTGCCATTCCGAGATATTGATTGCCATGCCCAAGATTACCACCGTTCCGGAGTATTTATGACCGTTCCCTCGTGTCAGTATTGCGTTTGCGGGTGGCTGCATTGTCAGGTTACATGTTAGTGTGGGGGTGGGGTGTTGTGTTGTGTGCTATGCCACCGTTGCGATTCAATTCTGTTCATACATGTTCACTCAGTTGGATTCATGGTTAATTGGCCGGGTTGTTGATCCTCTCACCGTGTGTACACCGCCGGCAGGTGGCTATCTCACTATGTAGTCATATCACTTGTTTCGTCACCGTTTGCTTCGTTGGTAATGGTGTTGAGTGTAAGTAAATAAAGGAGAGTGTGTTTGTACTTGAGTAGTCATTTTTTTGGAGCAGTTTTGTTTTGTCGCCAATGTGGAGGAGGCCTTATAGTCGGTTGCAATATGGTGGAGACTATGATCTCGCACATCCACGTTTCGGGATGCTTCCGGAGCTATCGGGAGTGATATGAGTAGTGGCTTGGATATAAACAGGACTATGACGGAATAAAGGTGCCAAAAATAAAATTTCAAAGATGTAAATGATGGGAGAAAAATCAAGTCCGAAAGAGCAATGCTATATCCTTTTTTACCACACTTTGTGCTTCAGTAGCACCATGAATCTCATGATAGAGAGTCTTCCTATGGTTATCGAGCTGTTCAGGGGTATACTTTAGTGTGGATTTCTTTTGCATTTTATGTATTTAGAAGCATCTGGATCTCTGGATTCGCGAATGATGGGCTTGCCTATCAGAATGCACTCGTGGTCTTCTATGAGAATGCATAGCGGTTGGGATGCACACCCAGCGTTAGATGTGTGCTGTGTTTAGCTTGTCAGGTGAGCCTGTGTTAGCTGTGCTAGGTGGCATCCGTTTGCATGGCAATCCTACTCAACTCAGTCACCTTTTCTCATCTATTAATGGGATCTCCATAGCCCGTCTGATGGACGGGGCGTTAATATCCGTTGACTTTGGATGGACTATCGCTCTCCCTCTTTGTCTTCGTTCTATCAATCGCACCATTCTATTCCATCATATCGTGCTATTTCCTCTTAATGCGCTCTGGGACTGCTCTTATGGGTCATCGTGCGAGAAGATTGAAGTTTTTTAGAAACACCAAAAAGTATGCAAATTGCCTGTTGTCGTTGTGTATTCGTGGGTTGGTGCGGCCTTTAGCGGCATTATTTTTTAAATTGTACTGAAAGGGTTGTTTTGAGAGCGGTTAGGTTAAATATCACAAAAGATTCATTTTTTCGTTTCCGCACACGCCTCATATGATGCGATTAGCAGGCGGAACGGAGGGAGGGAGATGGTGATACCCGCTATCGTACCCTTGTTAGTATGTGACGCTTCATGCATAGGAGCAGGCAGCACACAGGACGACTCCGTTGACAGATTTCCAGTTGATGCTGTAGTATGGTACCGTCTTGCGGACGAGGCAGAAAGTAGAAGGCTCTGCTGGTTCGGATCATACATGCCCAGCAGCTAACGGCCCACAACATCTTAGGCCGGATGGTTTGTAGCACGTGCCGGTTTTGCGGGACCGTGTCGAATTGGGATCGGACTGCAGGCGCCGGACCACTAGCATTCCCGCCCAGTGTCGGCCGAGTTCCTGGTTTGCACCGCACGACGGGGGAAGAGTTTGCATGCAATCAGGAGAGCGCATTTCGAGGCTGTGAGATTGACGTGAGGAAGATTACTACGGCTGGGATCGACTTCATTGAAGGTGTGTAAGAACGTACCTGGTACGTGGGGGCGTGTCGCTACCGACCTCACGGCGACCGCACGTACCACCGATCGTGTTGCCGCACGCCCTGGTGGGCGATGGGAAGCCGCTCGGTCTCCGCTATGATCCGGTTGCTTACCCTTGGTCATGATGTCTACGGGTGGCCCCTTGAGCTCTGTATCCATAGGATAGGATCTGACGTCCTGCTCTCACAGCTTGTGGGTGGGGGGTCGCCGGCCTTAGTCGCGGCGCGCAATGGTCGCCAGGCGGTCCTCTGTGTTGCGCTCCCTGGGCAGAGTTCGGTGCCTCTCCCATCCTCTCATATCCTCAGGTCGTTCAAGGTATGTACCCAGTGGTCGGCTGCTGGGGGGCAGACGCCAGCACTCGATGCGTGTCTCCGGTTTTAAGGGGGCGCCGCCCCTTCCCTCCTTGTTGAGCACGCACCTGTGCCGTCTGTCCTCATGCGCGGCCCGTGCAGCGAACCTGGAGAGCAGGCGGTGGAGCGCCAAGAATTCATTTGTGCCGTGCGGAGGAAATCAAGAAACTGGAAGCAGGCCTCGTCAGAGGAGTGCTCCATCCCACGTGGTTGGCCAATCCTGTAGTCGTGCGCAAGGCAAACGGGAAATGGAGGCTTTGCATCGATTTCACCGATGTTAACAAAGCTTGTCCCAAAGACCCATTTCCTTTGCCGCGCATTGACCAGATTGTTGACTCCACAGCTGGGTGTGATTTGCTTTCATTTCTTGATGCATACTCCGGGTATCATCAGATCTTCATGGCAGAGGAGGATGAAGAGAAGACCGCATTTATTACTCCATGTGGCACGTACTGTTTCGTACGGATGCCTTTCGGATTAAAAAATGCTGGTTCAACATTTGCAAGAGTAGTCCATGTTGCTCTTGAGCCACAAATACACAGAAATGTGGAAGCCTACATGGATGATAGTGGTCAAGAGCAAGGACAGAGCAACCCTGATTCAAGATTTAGACGAGACCTTTGCAAATCTGCGCAAGATCAGCCTCAAGCTCAACCCAGAGAAGTGTGTGTTTGGAGTTCCCTCCGGCAAGCTTCTCGGGTTCTTCGTGTCTCAGCGGGGAATTGAAGCCAATCCCGACAAGATCAAGGCCATTGAGCAGATTGAAGCACCAAGGCGTCAAGGATGTACAAAACTTGCCGGTTGCGTGGCTGCTCTCAGCAGGTTTATCTCGTCTGCTGAGCGCGCCCTGCCGTTTTTCAAATTATTGAAAAAGGCAGGTCCAATGAAATGGACTCTGGAAGCGGAGGCTGCGCTGCAAGACTGAGATACCTGTCCCCTCCAATACTTGTCGCCTAAGCCACAAGAGAAGTTGCTGCTGTATCGGCAACCAATCAAGTGGTTAGTGCTGCGTTAGTAGAGGGAGGCAGATGATGAGCCAGCAACCACGGCAAGCGCATCCAGCGACAAGCAGAGGGCTTCCCCGACAAGCTCTGGTCCCGACAAAGATGGATCTGCGCAGGCGCGTGAGGAGATGCAGAAGAGAATGGTGCAGCGCCCAGTTTACTTTGTCAGTTCCCTTCTGCAGGGGGCTAGGTCAAGGTACTCTGGTGTGCAGAAATTGCTTTTCGGCCTTCTCATGGCCTCGAGAAAGCTGCGCCATTACTTCCAAGCACATGAGATCACAGTTGTCACTCGCTTTCCGCTGAAGAGGATACTGCAGAATCCAGAAGCGACAGGCAGGATTGTTGAGTGGGCACTGGAACTGTCAAGCTTTGGCCTCAAGTTTGAAAGCACTTCAACTATCCAGAGCAGAGCATTGGCAGAATTTATAGCAGAATGGACGCCAACACCAGATGAAGAAATTCCAGAAACGAGCATCCCCGACAAGGAAGCAAAGAGTGGCTGATGTACTTTGATGGTGCCTTCTCGCTGCAAGGCGCCGGCGCTGGTGTGCTGCTTATCGCACCCACCGGAGAGCACCTCAAGTACATAGTCCAGATGCACTTTCCCAAGGAGCAAGCAACCCCGGGTTGGGGTGGTGCCGGGTTCGGTCGGGGACCTTGGGATAGAGTCATTGTAGGGGTGACTAGTTGTCGTCGGAAGTAAGATTTGGTTTTGTGAGGTTGGAAGTGGAGTGGGGTTGCGGCTTGGTTTCGAGTTCGAAGTTGCTGTGTGTAGTGGGATTAGTAACCTGTGGGGGGATTTGTGTGCTGGTGGTATAACTGGAAGGGGGTTGTTTGGTGTGCCTGGGGGCTTGGGGAGGGTCCAGTAGGGGGGGTGGGAAGGGGGAATGAGAGAGGGAGGGGGGGGGGCGTCCCTCCTTGTCCAATTTCGGACTAGGGGGAGAGGGGGCGCGCGGCCTGCCCTGGCAGCCCCTCCTCTTCTCCACTTTAGGCCCATGAGGCCCATTAACCCCCCGGGGGGTTCCGGTACCCCCCGGTGCTCCGGTTTTATCCGAAACTTCCCCGGAACACTTCCGGTGTCCGAATATAGCCGTCCAATATATCAATCTTTATGTCTCGACCATTTCGAGACTCCTCGTCATGTCCGTGATCACATCCGGGACTCCGAACTAACTTCGGTACATCAAAACTCATAAACTCATAATATAACTGTCATCGAAACCTTAAGCGTGCGGACCCTACGGGTTCGAGAACAATGTAGACATGACCGAGACACGTCTCTCGGTCAATAACCAATAGCGGAACCTGGATGCTCATATTGGCTCCTACATATTCTACGAAGATCTTTATCGGTCAGACCGCATAACAACATATTTCCTCATCGCGCTGCTACTATAACTGATGTTACTTTTAGCGGAGGATGTCGTTCCCTCTGTTTGTGCGACTCTGGTCTATGACTTCCGGGATGTATATTTTCGTATCATCTGGCTATTCCGCGAGTTAGCCTAGTTTCCATCTCGTGTGTGTGTACCGTCAAGCCTCTCTTTATCTCGTTTTCCGGTAATAAACTCATCGTCCACACTAACTCATTATTGCAATGCGGCGCTTTATTGAGTTAGGTATCCCGAGGCGCTATAATATTTACCCTCTCGGGACTTATCGTGGTTGGAGGTGATCAATTCTATCTTCGTTAAGGTCCGTGCTCAACCCAGACAGTCGTACTCTTTGGAGACAGCGTTGTAGCACTTAGTAATCACCTTTAGTGGTTGGTTGACGTGATCTGTTCAGTGGGTAGCTCACAAGAAGTGGTGTCGCTCCGGGCAACGGGTGGCGCAGTGTCTGCATAAGTCCGTCTAGCATAGGAACATGTATAGGTCTTGAATTCAAAGAGCGATGATGCTAACTGTCCTAACTTCGGTCCACTATCGGGTTGTGTCCTAAGGTAATGACGGCCCTGGGCTCAAGTTCGGCTTATGTGTGCTAATAGTCATCATCTTCTTCACGCTAGCCTGATTGTCCCGTTGCATCAAATAACGAGACTCTTTGCCCTCTGCTTCGGTTTCGTGTGGTTAGAATCTTGTCATACCATCCTGTTCGATTAACGAACTATCAAGTCGAGGGTCAGGGGGGAATATCCTGAGTGACACTCTGTGTGTTTTGGTCCGTATCGTATTCACACATTTGTATTATGTTTCCTGTTAATACAATTCTGGCGGATGAATAATTTATCCGATGATATTGACTGTAGGATAGAAAACTCATAACGTGTTGATTGAGTGTCAGCCGTCTAGATGGGTAGTGTGCTTCTTCAGGTTGTTTCCACTTTTGCTCCTAAGTGAGGTCAAGGTAATCTATCAACTATCACCATGTGATGTTGGAACACCTGATTAGTTCACATCTTTATATGTGAGCTCGTTCAGCATTTGTCATGGACCAACACCGCAAATGATTACTAGATGTCATTTATCTCCGTCACGAGTACGGTCTATCTCTGTAGTTTGATCCACCTGAAGGAGTGTAGTATATAGGTGGTATTTCGAGTGTGACTTGCTTGTTGGAGTAGACCGTTTTAGTGACGGGTCTGCACATGCATGAGACTGCTCGGTCGTTATGTATTGTGTGTGCATCGTACTTCGGGCTGCTGTGTATGCGCATCAACGTCTCCCTGCTAGAGCTAGACTCTCAGCTGATTAGCTCTCCGACTTCTCAGATATTGTCGTCCATGATTGAGGCTTAGAGTCATGTGTGGGGTCTGGGGTTCAGTGCGAAAAGCTATTGTGCTTCTCGAGCGGGTACCACCCGTTTTGCGTATGACTCGGGCCTTGGATCACTCCAGTATTAGTCGAGGAAAACATATCCTTATTCCAGCTGGATGAGATTTGAGCCGTTAGGTGTGTCCGTATGAGTCTACGTCGTGCGTATAGTCACTATATGATGTAGCATGACTCCGTGTGCTCAACAAATCGGTGGTAGTGTCATACTAGAGAGTAATCTGAGTGTAAATATGCTTTGAGCCTACTGTATGGAGAACTTATGGCTAGCATGATTGATATGACTTATCTTCTGCTTGGTTCTATCTCTTTTCTGTCTGGTGTGTTGGTGTCTGGGTTGGATGTCTTTAGCTCATAATTTCCACGACAGTCTGTAGAGAGCAAGCACTCTCTTTCTTGACTATTTTATTCTGGATATCGTACTTCAAAATTCTTGTCCTGAATGGTATGGGGTTTGATAGCTCATGTAGAAAATGAATATCAGTCTGGTCTGGTATGTTCTTCTCGGATAGATCTTTGTATGCCTAAGTTCAGGTATGTCGGCAGCTTATTCCCGAGTGCTTGCTCTTGGCAGTATTCTCCTGTCTATCACTCCTTTTTATGCTTTACAGAATAATTCTACATTTCCGATCAACCCATTAATCAAATGACAACTCATGTCTATGGTTAGGAAACATAACCATCTTCGATTAACGAGCTAGTCAAGTAGAGGCATACTAGTGACACTTTGTTTGTCTATGTATTCACACAAGTATTACGTTTCCGGTTAATACAATTCTAGCATGAATAATAAACATTTATCATGATATAAGGAAATAAATAATAACTTTATTATTGCCTCTAGGGCATATTTCCTTCAGTCTCCCACTTGCACTAGAGTCAATAATCTAGATTACATAGTAATGATTCTAACACCCATGGAGCCTTGGTGCTGATCATATTTTTCTCGTGGAAGAGGCTTAGTCAATGGGTCTGCTACATTCAGATCCGTATGTATCTTGCAAATCTCTATGTCTCCCACCTGGACTAGATCCCGGATGGAATTGAAGCGTCTCTTGATGTGCTTGGTTCTCTTGTGAAATCTGGATTCCTTTGCCAAGGCAATTGCACCAGTATTGTCACAAAAGATTTTCATTGGACCCGATGCACTAGGTATGACACCTAGATCGGATATGAACTCCTTCATCCAGACTCCTTCGTTTGCTGCTACCGAAGCAGCTATGTACTCCGCTTCACATGTAGATCCCGCCACGACGCTTTGTTTAGAACTGCACCAACTGACAGCTCCACCGTTTAATGTAAATACGTATCCGGTTTGCGATTTAGAATCGTCCGGATCAGTGTCAAAGCTTGCATCAACGTAACCATTTATGATGAGCTCTTTGTCACCTCCATATACGAGAAACATATCCTTAGTCCTTTTCAGGAATTTCAGGATGTTCTTGACCGCTGTCCAGTGATCCACTCCTGGATTATTTTGGTACCTCCCTGCTAGACTTATAGCAAGGCACACATCAGGTCTGGTACACAGCATTGCATACATGATAGAGCCTATGGCTGAAGCATAGGGAACATCTTTCATTTTCTCTCTATCTTCTGCAGTGGTCGGACATTGAGTCTTACTCAACTTCATACCTTGTAACATAGGCAAGAATCCTTTCTTTGCTTGATCCATTTTTAACTTCTTCAAAACTTTGTCAAGGTATGTGCTTTGTGAAAGTCCAATTAAGCGTCTTGATCTATCTCTATAGATCTTAATGCCCAATATGTAAGTAGCTTCACCGAGGTCTTTCATTGAAAAACTCTTATTCAAGTATCCCTTTATGCTATCCAGAAATTCTATATCATTTCCGATTAGCAATATGTCATCCACATATAATATCAGAAATGCTACAGAGGTCCCACTCACTTTCTTATAAATACATGCTTCTCCAAAAGTCTGTACAAAACCAAATGCTTTGATCACACTATCAAAACGTTTATTCAAACTCTGAGATGCTTGCACCAGTCCATAAATGGATTGCTGGAGCTTGCACACTTTGTTAGCTCCCTTTGGATCGACAAAACCTTCCGGCTGCATCATATACAACTCTTCTTCCAGAAATCCATTCAGGAATGCAGTTTTGACATCCATCTGCCAAATTTCATAATCATAAAATGCGGCAATTGCTAACATGATTCGGACAGACTTAAGCATCGCTATGGGTGAGAAGGTCTCATCGTAGTGAATCCCTTGAACTTGTCGAAAACCTTTTGCGACAAGTCGAGCTTTGTAGACAGTAACATTACCGTCAACGTCAGTCTTCTTCTTGAAGATCCATTTATTTTCAATTGCTTGCCGATCATTGGGAAATTCAACCAAAGTCCACACTTTGTTCTCATACATGTATCCCATCTCAGATTTCATGGCTTCAAGCCATTTTGCGGAATCTGGGCTCACCATTGCTTCTTCATAGTTCGTAGGTTCATCATGATCTAGTAGCATGACTTCCAGAACAGGATTACCGTACCACTCTGGTGCGGATCTTACTCTGGTTGATCTACGAGGTTCGGTAGTAACTTGTTCTGAAGTTTCATGATCATCATCACTAGCTTCCTCACTAATTGGTGTAGGTGTCACAGAAACCGGTTTCTGTGATGTACTACTTTCCAATAAGGGAGTAGGTACAGTTACCTCATCAAGTTCTACTTTCCTCCCACTCACTTCTTTCAAGAGAAACTCCTTCTCTAGAAAGGATCCATTCTTAGCAACAATGTCTTGCCTTCGGATCTGTGATAGAAGGTGTACCCAACAGTCTCCTTCGGGTATCCTATGAAGACACATTTCTCCGATTTGGGTTCGAGCTTATCAGGTTGAAGTTTTTTCACATAAGCATCGCAGCCCCAAACTTTCAGAAACGACAACTTTGGTTTCTTGCCAAACCATAGTTCATAAGGCGTCGTCTCAACGGATTTTGATGGTGCCCTATTTAACGTGAATGCGGCCGTCTCTAAAGCATAACCCCAAAACGATAGCGATAAATCTATAAGAGACATCATAGATCGCACCATATCAAGTAAAGTACGATTACGACGTTCGGACACACCATTACGCTGTGGTGTTCCGGGTGGCGTGAGTTGCGAAACTATTCTGCATTGTTTCAAATGTAAACCAAACTCGTAACTCAAATATTCTCCTCCACGATCAGATCGTAGAAACTTTATTTTCTTGTTACGATGATTTTCAACTTCACTCTGAAATTCTTTGAACTTTTCAAATGTTTCAGACTTATGTTTCATTAAGTAGATATACCCATATCTGCTTAAATCATCTGTGAAGGTGAGAAAATAACGATATCCGCCACGAGCTTCAATATTCATTGGACCACATACATCTGTATGTATGATTTCCAACAAATCTGTTGCTCTCTCCATAGTACCGGAGAATGGCGTTTTAGTCATCTTGCCCATGAGGCACGGTTCGCAAGTACCAAGTGATTCATAATCAAGTGGTTCCAAAAGTCCATCAGTATGGAGTTTCTTCATGCGCTTTACACCAATATGACCTAAACGGTAGTGCCACAAATAAGTTGCACTATCATTATCAACTCTACATATTTTTGGCTTCAACATTATGAATATGTGTATCACTACTTGTCACACCCTAGCTAGTTCAAGCATTAGAGTGTGCATCATGTTTAAATTCCTCTTAAATTTGAAATGGGGAAGGTAGAAACCCCCAACACCCCCCTGGAAACAACTAGGGTTTACTAAAATTATTTTCAATGAACCTGAAATGCCCTTTTAAAAAGTTCACCCTCTTTGTCTTGGGTTAGAACCTCTGGCAAAATTGGTGCACAATTTTCTAGGTCAACAGAAGGTCATTGAATTAAATCATAAGTATTTGAATTTGGGCATTTAAATGCTATAAAATAATTTAAATGCTCAAATAATTCTGGAAATAAATGTTTGCTCTTGGAAATATTCTAAACAGAGCCCACAATTATTTTCAGGATTTTTGGAAACGTTTTAGTATTTTTAATAAAGTCCAACAGTTGCAGTTAAGTAGAAAAAGAAAACAAATCAGAAAAAGAGAGAGAGGGAGAAGCCCACCTGGGCCTTACCTGCACTACTAGGAAAAGGGCTATAGATAGGATTGATACTAATGGCGCACCAGGGAAGCAGTGCGCCACTATTATATACTAATGGCGCACCTGTTGGTGATGCGCCATTAGTGTGGAAGACACTAATGGCGCACCAGAAACAGGATGCGCCACTAGTATTATTTTTTTCCATTTTTCCATACATACTAATGGCGCATCAGGTCGACAATGCGCCATTACTAGTTCTAACTAGTAATGGCGCACCAGGCAGAGAGTGCGCCATTACTGTAATTTTTTTCTTATTCTTTTTTTGCAAAACTACTAATGGCGCACCGTTTCACAGTGCGCCATTACTAGTTTAAACTAGTAATGGCGCACTATTATACGGTGCGCCATTAGTATATATATTTATATTTTTTACTTTTTTGCAAAACTTCTGATGGCGCACCACCTGCAGGTGCGCCATTAGTAACCCTGGTTACTAATGGCGCATTTCCTTGTGGTGCGCCATTAGTAACCTGGGACCCAAACAAGATATTTTGGACAGCCCCACACCTACCCACTCACTTTCCCCACTTCATTCCCTCCACCTCCTTCTCCAAGCTTTCGGCTGCCTCCTCCTCCTCACCTCATTTCCACCATAGATTCATCAAAATTAAGTGGTGAAATTACCTTTTTTGATAGGTAAGTAAGGGGAAAGCTATCTTCATGATGTAGATCTACTTTTTTTTCTCCCTAGCTCGCTCCAACAACGTGCACATGCACTTTTTGTGGCCTAGCTAGATCTATGTATGTTTGTGGTGTTGCATGTGTTTGTGGTGTTGCATATATGTTTGTGTTTGAAGGTACCGGTATTTGAAATGCGATAGTTGCCAATATTTTGCCAGAATGTTTTGATTCATTTCCGTTTCGGCGAGAATTTTGGCACTATGCATTCTTTTTGGTCCTATTTTTAGGGAATGTCATGCCAAATTTTTTCTTGGTTCTAAAATATCATTTTGCTCTACCCTGCAGGCGACCATGGTTCACACGATGACTGAAGGCATCGCGAATAGGTTTTTGAGCTCCGCGAAGGCCGAGATGCTTCAAAAGAACGAGACGGAGATAAGATGTCCGTGTCGAAGATGCAAGCTGAAGAGCCTTATTGCGGACCCGGATTCCGGGAAGGTGCGGGACCACCTGCTCTTGCGTGGTTTCATGGATGGCTATCGGTGGCAAGGTGATGAAGATGACTATGAAGTCGTCCATGGCCGGGGCCGGGCAAGAAATGAGGAAGGGCAACAAGACAAGTACCACCGCGGTGAGGGCGGGCGAGAAGACGTAGAATCTCCAGGACATGATCACGACGGTGATGCTGTACACAATCATCATGTAGAAGATGTCGTACACGATGATGAGGAAGATCAAGACGAAGGGCATGATCATGAAGATGAAGATGCCAGAGCAGACGACGATGGAGGCTGGGTGCAGGACCCTCATATTCAAGAGCTACTTCTCAAGTAGACGGATAATGCAAGAGCTGCCGCCCGAGAGAAAGCCAAGCTGGATCAACTGGAGATAGACGCGGTTACTCCATTGTATGAAGGATGCAGGCCCGAGGATACCCGCCTGAAAGTAACGCTCATGGCTCTGGAGATGAAGGTAAAACACAAAATGACCGACGCATGCTTCGACGAGAACATGTCATTCTGGCATGAACGTCTTCCCAAGGGGAACAAGTGCCCGACTAGTTTCGAGGAGGCGAAGAAAATCGTGTGTCCTCTGGATTTACCGCACGTGAAATACCATGTGTGCATGAACAATTGTATCATTTATCGGGACGAGCACGCGGAGTCTACCATATGTCCGGTGTGCGGCGTCACTCGATAAAAGAAGAGGAAGAAAGCTCCTCGAAAATCGGTGTGGTACTTTCCGATCACTCCTCGTCTGCAGCGGTATTTCGCAGACCCTAAGGTAGCAAAGCTCCTGCGTTGGCACGCGGATAGGGAGGAGAAGAAGCGGGAAGATGACGGAAATGATCCGGAGATAAATAAAAAGACAAGATGCTGAGTCACCCTAAGGATGCGAGCCAGTGGCAAGCGTTGAACTTCGAATACCCAGAATTTGGGAAGGATCCAAAGAACATCATGCTGGGCGCGAGCACCGATGGAGTCAATCTGTTTGGCAGCCAGAGAAGCACACATAGCACCTGGCCTATGTTTGTGTGGATGTACAACCTTCCCCCCTGGTTGTGCATGAAGAGGAAGTACATTCACATGAGTATGCTAATTGAAGGGCCGAAACAACCAGGGAACGACATCAATCTATATCTGGGGCTGCTGAAGGAGGAGCTAGACACGCTGTGGAAAACGCTAGCCAATACGTGGGACGCTGCAGAGAAAGAATATTTCCCTATGAGAGCCGCACTGCTCACGACGGTGCACGACTATCTCGGTTACGGATATCTCACGGGGCAGGTAGTCCACGGATTTTCTGGATGCGTAAGGTGCATGGATGACACAACGTATCGCCAGCTAGATAGAGATCCTGGGTCTTTGAAAACCGTGTTCATGGGACATCGAAGGTGGCTTCGCGACGATGACCCGTGGAGGAAACGCAAGGATCTGTTCGATGGTGAAACCGAACCCCGAAAACGCCCGTCTACGAGGAGCGGCAAGGAAATAGACGAGCTGTTGAAAAATTGGAAAGACTGCCCACTGCCAGGAAAGAAGCAAAAGGCGCCAGAGCCAGGAAAGAAGCGAAAGGCGCCAGAGCTGCTGCTGAAGGTATGGAAAATGAGGTCTGTTTTCTAGGACTTGCCGTACTGGAAGATCCACCGTGTGCCTCACAGCCTTGATGTCATGCATATCACGAAGAACGTGTGCGAGAGTCTGCTTGGTACCCTGCTCAACATGCCAGAGAGGACCAAAGATGGGCCGAAAGGAAGGGCAGACTTGAAATCAATGGGCATCAGGCAGGAGCTTCACGCTAATGATGATGATGATGATGATGAGGCGAAGCAGGACACAGAAAGTCGTCGCAAAGGCAAAAAGGCCAAGAAGACTGGAAATGACTACCCTCCCGTGTGCTTCACTCTAAGTCAGGAGGAGATCGAGCATTTTTTCACCTGCCTCCTAGGAGTAAAACTTCCTTACGGTTACGCGGGGAAGATAAGCAGATACCTAGACCCAGCGAAGCAGAAGTTCAGCGGGATGAAGTCTCACGACTGTCACGTGCTGATGACGCAGATACTTCTAGTTGCAATCTGTGGGATCATGGACGCGCACGTCCGTGAAACGCTATTTGGCCTATGCAAATTTTTTGACGTCATCTCTCGGAAGTCGATTGGCGTGAGGCAACTCAGAAGGCTACAGGAAGAGATCATGGTGATACTATGCGAGCTTGAGATGTACTTCCCGCCCGCATTCTTCGACGTTATGGTGCATCTGCTGGTCCATATCGTGGATGATATCATCCAACTCGGGCTGACGTTCCTGCACAGCATGATGCCGTTCGAAAGGATGAATGGTGTCATCAAAGGAAACGTTCGCAACATGTCACGTCCAAAGGGAAGCATAGCCAGGGGCTTTCTGACCGAAGAGTGCATCTCCTACTGCACAAATTATCTAGGCATCGAGAACCCCGTTGGTCTGCCCGTCAACAGGCACCTCGGCAGGCTCGCTGGATGGGGTCACCGTGAGGGTCGCCGCGAAATGCATGTCGACTTCGAGGGTCAACTCGCCGACTTTGAAAGAGCAAACCTAGTCGCGCTACAACACATAGACGTGGTCGATCCTTGGCTGGTAGAGCACAAAACCTTTATTGAGAAGACGTACAATGACCGAGGCCAACAGAGGACGGACGGAGATATACTCAAAGAACACAACTCATGTTTCACGCGTTGGTTCAAGCAGAAGCTTCTGTCGTACCCTTTACATGAGGATTCTTCCGCGGAAGAACAACTCATATTCGCCTTGTCACAGGGCGCCGAGCACAACCTGATGACCTGTGAGGCGTACGATATCAACCGCTACACATACTACACCGAGGACAAGGACATGAAGAGCGATGGTTATCAGAACTCCGGGGTAACGATGGAATCCTACACCGGTAACGACAAGGACAGATACTACGGAAGGATCGAGGAGATCTGGGAGCTGAGCTACGCTGGAGAGAAGGTCCCGATGTTCCGTGTCAGATGGGCCAAGAGCGTCCTAAAAGAAGACCGGTATTTCACCACCATGGTTATACCCGAAGCCAAATCCAAGACCGCGGGCGCAAACGTCACCGCGAAAAATGAGCCATGGGTACTGGCTTCCCAAGTGGACCAATGCTTCTTCATTACCGACCCGTCAAAGCCCAGTCGTGTTGTCATGAGGAGAGGCAAAAGGAAGATCATCGGAATGGATGGAGTAGCCAATGAGCAAGACTTCGACAAGTACGACGACCCGAAGATCGAACATGATGACGACGATGAAGTAGCAGCATACACCACAAGAAGAAGCAGGACCACCCTACCTAAAGGACGTCCGTTCCACGGAAGAACTCCATTTGCGAAAAAGAAGGGCAAGAAGATTGTGAACAGATAGCTAGCTAAGATCGATTGTATTTAAATTGTAGCCTTCATTTCTCGGGCACTTTTTGATATCATGAATATTTTTAAATTTCATGGGCACTTTTTGAATTCATGAATATTTTTTCAAATTTGATGATATTTTTTCATATTCAATACGAAAAAATATTGAATATTCATGAGGACACTTGATCTCGATCCCCCTCCCTCTCGATAGCTATCCCCCTCGCCGCCGAGCACCCCCCGCACCCTCCCCCCGCTCCACCGCCGCTGACGACCCCCCGCACCCTCCCCCGTTCCACCACCGCCGACGACCCACTATATGTTACTCCCAAAAGCATATAAAGTTTGTCAAATTTTGAGCTATGGATATTTAGTTATGATTTAAACAAGTTTGAACATATTTAAACACAAATAAATATCAAACAACATTTTAAATGTTGTTAACATGGCAACAAACTGCATATTATTTTTGTACATGAAATTCTGAGCATCTAGCATATGTGACATGTTATATTTGGATGCATGCATAAAAAGATATGTGCAAAGAAAAAATGCATAAAAACAAAAATTGGGGAGCCTGGGAATCGAACCCAAGACCTCCCAGTGTGTGTGCTGCGTGCTGACCAGTCGGACTAGTGTGTGTGTTCTGATGGGGATACGGTTAGGTGGAATATAACTTGAGTGCTCGAACTGTAATCAAAAAACAATTACTAATGGCGCACCGGGGGGAGGTGTGCCATTGCTGTCATCGTACTTATGGCGCACTAGGGGGAGGTGCGCCATTGCTAACCCTCCCCCCACTCCACCTATTTCCCCTCTGGCCTCTTCTCCCCAACCTCAACCTCTCCTTCCCTGCCTTCTTCTCCACCCCGCTGCCCCGATCCCCGCCGCCCCCGCGCCCCCGCGCCCCCACTACTGCAGCTCCCCCGCGCCGCCGCCCTCGCGCCCCCCACCACTGCAGCTCCCTTGCGCCGCCGCCCCCGCGCCCCGAGCCGGAGGAGGAGGACGAGTAGGAGGAGGAGACGGAGGCGGCCGACGCGGCGTAGGAGGCCGCGAAGGACGCGCTGTTGGACCGCATCAACGAGATCGATGCCTTCTTCTTCCTCGGGCACCACCGCCTCCGCCGTCGATCCGCCGCCTCTGCTGCTCCTAAGCCATCGCCGAGCCACCCTTGTGCTCCCCGGTGAGCACCATGTCGATTCCCCCTGTTTCCCCTTTGATTCCATCACCGTAGACGTTGTGCGCCGCCTCCGCCCGAGCTCGTGCTCACCTAGTGATAGATACTCACCCAAATGAGGGGTTAAAGTCTTCCATTTTTTAAGTGTGGCGCCGCCTCTTTCCCGAAGCTCTGAATTTGTGCCTTGTTCAGTTTCCTCTCCGCTCATGTCGCTGTCATGTGGTTTCAGGTCAAAAGAGGCGCCGTGAGAAGCCCCAAAGGCCGGCGCTTGACGACGATCTTCCTGACTCTTCAGGTTTGCTTTTCGTTACCGTGTTCTCTCTTTGGCAGACAATGGCAATATACATATATAATAACAGTTCAGTACGCGCTAATTGCTACTGCTTCGATTTCCTCCTCACTTGTTTCGTGCTAGAATTATTATGTGGAATTGTATGCTGGTGCTTGGTGAAGCCTTGCGTTCTAGAGGAAAATGAGTAAATGGCAACTCATTTTCTAGGGTCAGTTGTTTAGTTTCTACTTAGAAGCTGAGGTACCGTCGTAGTACAGGCTAGAAAGTGGTACATGCTAGAAAAATGTCTGGGCATACTTCAAAATGATGCGAAAAGGTGCTCTTCATAGGTTTCACCAACCAAATATTTTATAGGGAGGTTACTGATGCTAGAGTGGTGTTATTTTGGCAGACATTATGACTGGCTCAATATTCTTTGCACAATGATGTGCAATGTGTCAGTATGCCCTTTTCCATTTTTTGGCGCTTAAGTACTTAAGTATTGCATGCAGCTAGAATCATGTATTTGACCCATGTACTCAAGGTATGAGTTACTCCTTTCACTTAAGACAGTTTTTGAAAATGGGATGCAGAAGCAGATATTCAACAGCTTGGTTAGGCCATAATTAAATTAACTTAAATAGGCATGGAATTACAAATACTACATGGTACTTACTCTTATAGTCCTGCTTCTTATTCTTGCTACTGCTGCTGTTGTTATTCTGCTTTTGTTGTGTTGTTATCTGCTGCTGCTGGTTTCTTCTTGCTGCTGCTGTACTTGCTGCTAAGGTTATCCAACTAACTGCCCCTTGAAGGGGGCAAACAAGATGTTGTTGATACATAAATGTAGTTTTCAGTTTTCTGTCCAAACTGAAAATTGTTAAAAATGACTTGCAATGATGATGATCATCTTGCTAGTTTGGTTGGGTTTTGTCTCCAACCGTCGTGTCGTGATGATGTTGCAGGTACCCCGAGAGGCCCTTGAGTTTGCCGGAATGTCGATTAACTTCTGTTCCGGCAAATGCGGGTACTCCATATGTCCTATTTTCAGCAAAGGTCATGCTGAAATTTTCCGTGAATTTTAGCATGACTTTGCTAAAAATAGGACATATGAGGTACTTGCTACTAATGCATGGGCCGGGGTATCTTAGTACTTAGTTAAGTAGGATCAACTGCCCCTTTATTCTTGCTGCATTAAACCATAGGTGGCAATAGAGCCAAGTGATTAGTGCCAAGTGATTAGGCCCAACCTAGGGTGCCTCAGCATCGATAAACCCTAAATGATGAAAACTTAACTTGGCTGCCCCGGATTCCTCGGTGTCGATGAGAACCTAAATGATGTACGCTTAGGCTTTTAGGGTGCCTCGGCGTCGACAAACCCTAAATGATGAAAGCTTAGGCTTTTAGGGTGCCTTGGTGTCGACAAACCCTAAATGATGAGACCATGATCTTGTTCCTTGACAATAACCAACTTTTTGACCAAACTTTTTTCCTATTTAGAGCGAAACATGGCCCACAACGATGAGGCCGGTGGTTCGGGCAGCAAGAAATTCTGGGAGCTGTCCCAGGAGATGGAGGAACAACCTCACCGCTATGAGGACGCCGCGGAAGACACCGATCCTGATTACACAACCCCTAGTGGCGTCGGGGATGACACCACTGATGGTGCCACCGAGGATGCCACCACTGATGATGGCGGCGCACACGCAGATGGCAGCCAACCGAAGAAGCAAAGGAAGGACCGGCGCCCGAATGCGCTCCGCACCCTCAAGGAGGAATTCACTCAAGTGGACTCCGACGGGAATCCAACGGAGCCCAAACATATAGTCAAGGGGTACTCGCTTCAGCTCGGGTGCATTCTCCGGAGCACCGTCTCGATCAACACCGAGAACCTTAGGCATAAGGACCGAGGGAATTTGCGCAACCTCCTCTTCACGAAGCTGCACAAACGATACAAGTTCCCCACCGAATTTGAAAACACACACCTCTCAGGGAATAAAGTGAACAGTGCCACCCTCACGAAGATGAGCACGGCCCTGTCTACTTGGAAAAGCGCGGTGAAGAGAATGATTGATAAAGGTGATAGTTATGAGAAGATCAAGGCGAAATATCCTTTGATGAGAGAAGATGAGTACAAGGAGTTCAAGATCAAGTGCGAGAGCAATGCAACCTCCGAATCAAGTCAGTGGGGGAAAGAAATGCGGGAGTTGAACTTAGGGGAACACAAACTCGGTCCCGGCGGTTACAGAGTGGCGGAGCCTATATGGGACAAGGAGGACGCGGAGCGTGCCGAGCAAGGCCTATCGCCCCGCTTCCAGAAATACAGCGGTGACAAGCAGACCAGGAACTATGTCAGGGCCCGGTACAAGGAGGACCCGATAACAAAGGAGCTTACCACGGATCCGAAGACCAGGGCGCTTGAGCTTCTTCTGGTAAGGAATACACCCCCGCGTAATTAGCTCCATATGGTTGCACTCTAATTAATCCCCAATATTTCTAAATGGTTCACGTTCCTTTCGCAGGACACTGAAAGCAGTAGCGCGGGGTCGTCTAAGAGCTCCCCTTTCGACACCCCTTTAAATAGGGCGTTGAACATAATGAAAAACAAGGATAAGCTCACTAAGTCGACATCAGCTAGTCGTGTGGCCGACAAAGGCTTGTCCACAAAATGGGGGTCTTACTATACCGCTGGTGTGCGGAAGGAGAAAAAGACCAGCTCGGAAAGCCAGACGCGCGAGGTTGAAGAACTCAAGGCACAAGTGGCACGGATTCTGGAGCTTGTCCAAGAGCAAGTGCAACAACAACTTGGAACGACGCTCAACGCCATGGTGCCTACGTTGATTCATGGGCTGACGATGTGTGGATTGCGGGCGGCCAACAGGGGCCTACCCTGATTCCCAGCTTCACGGCCAGCAACTCGCACAGCGCGCAGGCGGCGCCACTGGTGTCTCCGGCGGAGGCGGTATTCGTGTCTCCGCCGCCGGCACGGGCATTGGAGCTTAATGCACCCAGGTGTACGCCGGCCGGCACCTCGCCAGCAAGCGCCCCCTCCGTCAGTTGCACGCCCGCTGTTGGCGGTGCCTCGACATTAGCCGAGCTCGACGACATCACGGTAACCAAGCCTCTCGGCCGATGACTTCATCTCCTTGCCTTTGACTGGGCATCCCTGACGCCCTGTACATGTTTTCGCAGGGCACCGCCGACGTTCCTTGCACTCTTCTGCATTTCATGGGCGCCGAGTTGGTCGATGTCGCCAAGGGCAGAATCATTCAACCGGGCAACCCCATGTTCCACGGTAATCCGATGCCACCCACAATGTATAGGGTTGAAGTGGTTTGGGTGCTGCTAGGCTGCGACGAGCTGTTACCTTCGATTCGACCTGCTGGGGCCGACGAAGAAGATGAGATGACCCTCAGCACCTGCATAAACTGGCCCCTGCTTTGGCCGAAGAGCCAGATTTGTTTGGGGGCGGGGGACACCACCCCACAGACAAGACCGCCAGTCGTGCCGGCGCCAAGCCATGGCAAGAACGCCGCAACGCTACCGGACCTGCCGGACATCCCTATGGCACAGGATTCGGACAGCCCTATGGCACAGGATCCGGACGGCGACGACAACGACGACGGTACATTTACCAAAGTTGATAAGTACTTTGCCGAACATGGGTACGCTGACGAGTTCTGCGGGCCTCTTTCTCAAGAACCCAACAAAGACGACCGCGATCTAGCTGGTACGGCGGAGAAATCCAATTGCAACAGGCGTCGTCTGGCGTTCAGTTCTCAGGACACGCCTCTAGCTCCTGCCTTCACCGAGCCTCAGATAGCTGAGGTGCGAAATATTATCAGCCCCAACATGCTCAAGAAGGCGGTCTGTGAGCAGAACTCGGTCCCATTACAGGAGATCAAGAAGAAGGGACGGAAACGAAAGACTAACAAGGGCGCCGGTGTGAGCCAGCCGGCACCGAGTTCGATCCGTGCTCAGAACGGGCCACCTTCACCTAAGGATATCTCGAGGAGGGTGCATGTGACGGGTAGGGCGATGCTACCGCCAAATATGTTGAATGCTGCAACCGGTGCTATGCGGAGTCTGCACGATAGTGTTCTTTCTTTGGAGAAGCGGCGTCTCAGAGAGAAGGATGTGGCATACCCGGTTTTCGTGGTCAAGGTGCCAGGGCTTTGTGGATGGCGACATCGGGGGTACGATCGTCCTGCGGTTTGATGACATCTTTGCTATGTTTAACCTTCATCTGCTGCACTACACCTTCGTTCGACTGTTTTCGCTGAGTATGGATATGTGGAGCATTAGAGACAAGACCCCGGACATCGTGATAGTCGACCCCTTCTACATGCGTGCCAAGCACTTGAGCAGCGCTGGGGACCGCCAAGTTGCAAGTTCACACCTCGAAGGCGTCATTCTGGCAAACCCAGATAAGGATAACTTCCTTGTGGCTTACTTTCCCGAGTAAGTCATCCCTTAACCGCCCCGTAACATATGATTTCTTATATTTCAATCGTTTTTTTCTAACATTCCGTGTTCTGTGCAGTGACACACATTGCACACTCATCCTCTTAAGCCCGAAATATTCCATGGCCACGTATTTAGACCCAAACCATAACTCCAAGATAGACTACACAAATGTCAAGCAAGTTCTTGATGATGTTCTCCCCGCCTACGCCAAATCTGGAGGCACCTTCACCAGGGCAGTTCGTAAGTACGGCAAGCACATGTTCTCACACAATACGAAGTTCTGCTGCGTCAAGCAGCCGCTCGACGCCCTCCATCACATGCGTGCGATCGTAAGGGACCATCATCAACTTCTGCTACCAGATAATCTCAAAGATTGGGCCGCGAGCTTGTCGGCAGTCCAGGACGCGGACCTCAGACAAGAATTCTTTCGCATCTAGTCGGAGTTTGCGGATATCAACCTTCCAACAGTGAGATAGATGAAATGCTACAAATGCAGGGTGACAACGACCGCGATTTCATGACCATCACGACAGACGGCGGCTTCATCCATGTTCCTGTCCGATGAGTCGAGTCGAAAGTAGTGATGTGTAGTTCTGAAACATTGATTGGCTCATGTTGTAATTATACTTTAATGAATTCATATGTCTCTTTGGTTTGGACAGTCGTTCAACTTAGATGTAATAGATGCTATTTATTAGTAGGACCATGAATCGTGCTATTAATGTCTTGCTTTTCTCTTCCGATCCTTTTGTTGCATACTTACATATTGCTTATGTATTGTCTGTTGTTTGGCTTGTGCATAGAGATGCCGTCGTATGTCGTGTACAAGGGTAAGGTTCCCGGAGTCTACGACAACTGGGAGGAGTGTCGGAGACAGGTTCACCGTTTCAGCGGTAATAGTTACAAAGGGTACACCACTAGGGCGGAGGCCGAATCTAGATACGCCCGCTATCTAGCGGGAGAGGGGAGGGAGCGTTGGAGGAACCGGATGAAGACCAGTTTGATCGCGATGATGCTCATTGTGATGACCACAGCTCTCTTCTATGTGATGGTAGTTTAGATGATCAATATCGACTTGTAATGTGAAGACAAACTCGATACTCGCGGTCTTGAGACTTGTAATGTTTTATCTTTGTTCGGTCTTTTGAATTCGGAGACTAATATGATGAATTGTATTCGGAGACTAATCTTCTATTGTATTCGACGAATCTGATGTTGCTGTGTGCTGCTGTCTATATTCTGTCTAATAATATATTTTATATTCTGTCTAATAATATATTTTGTAACCTGCGCAAAAATTAGAAAAGGAAAAAAACCAAATATTCATACTAATGGCGCACCACCACTAGGTGCGCCATTAGTATGCCAAAGGATACTAATGGCGCATCAATAGAGAATGCGCCATTAGTATGACAAAGCCATGCTTACGTATGGCCCCCCGGGAGGCACACTAATGGCGCATGCTGTTACATACTAATGGCGCACTAGTTGGTGCGCCATTAGTATACCAGATACTAATGGCGCACCTGTGGTGCGCCATTAGTAAGATATACTAGTGGCGTGCTACTAATGGCGCACTGGTAATGCGCCATTAGTAGGCAAAACCAGTGCGCCATTAGTAGGCCTTTTCCTAGTAGTGTTGTGCTGGCCGGCCCACCTAGCCTGTGCCAGTCGTCACCCACCTCTGCCAGTAGGCAGATGCGTGTCGCCGGCACGTGCTCCTGCGGCCACCTCTTGCTTCCACCTCCTGCTGCCTCCTCGTCCCCATCCGAGCGCCACGGAGACGCCCAGCACCTCTCTGCACTCCTCCCCTCTCTCCCCCTCGTCTCCCTCACCCTCTCCCGCGATGGCCGAGCGCGATCGTCGCCGCCGTTCGCCGTAGTTGCCACCAGAGCCACCCCCTCGCCTCCCTGACATGCCCGTGAGCTTCGCCTCCATCGTCTACGCCTCCCCGTCGACTCACGCAACGTCGGACGCCTCCAAGCGCCTCCCCGACGCCTTCTTCTTCCTCGGTCCGCCGAGATCGCCGGCAACGCCCCGACAACGTCCGACCTCCCCCGAGCCCGCTGAGACGCGTCCTGCAACTGCCATGAGCTCCTCTACCGACCCCCTCCCTCTTCTCTGCTTCGTTTGCCCGCCGTAGACGCCGCCCCCTTGCTCACCGTAGCACGCCGCCGCGCGAGCTCAACGCCGGCGTCACTCCGGTGGCCTTTTGGTCAAGCGCGGGTGCTTAACGCACTCCCCGCACCTCGCAGCGCCTCGCTAGCATGTCCGTTTTCCCCCTAGCTCGCTGCAGCAGCAAAATCACCAACGACCGAGCTCCGGCCGCCGCCACGAGCTCGACTCCGGCGAGCTCGCTCCACCCCAGCTCCTCCCACTTGCCCCACTAGATGCGCGCGAGCCCCAGCTACGCGTAGGACCAAACCGCGGTCGAATTGGTCGCCTGTGGCCGATTTCCGAAGCTCTCCGCCGTCTCGGCCTCGCCGGCGGCTCAACGCCGGCGGGATTAACCCCGCTGACCAGGGGTTTGACCCTAGTTTGACTCCGCCTGAGACACTGATAGGTGGGGCCGGCTCCTAACTTTTTCACATTAGTTTAAATTAGAGCTAATCACTCTATTAGAGGCTAATGACGTCGTTAATTAACCCTCTCTCACTGACATGTGGGCCCAGGGCCTAACTAACCCAGTTTAGTGCTAACTAACCACTAACTAACTCTGTTAGTTAGCTGAGAGACTGACAGAAGGGGCCCACCAGTCAGGTTTGACCTGGGCTGGCGCCTTTGACCCGCTGACGTCACAGTGACGCAGTGCTGACGCATTAATTCAATTACTGGATTTATTCTTTAATAGAAAATTCCAGAAAATAGTCAAAACTTCTAAAAATCATAGAAAATCAACCATAGCTCCAAATGCAAAGATTTATATATGAAAAATGATCAGAAAAATTTAATCTATCCATCTGTAATGGTTTCATGCATGACAAAACAAGTTAACCTTGCTGTTTAAGCAGAATAAGGTTATGCACTAATAAGGCCATGTTTAATGAGCTAATATTTGAATCTTTGATTCAAATGAGTTCATCCCCTTCTGTTTTAGCTTGCATTAGGCCAAGACACTTTCATCTTGCCATGTCATAGCATGCATCATATTGTTGCATATTGCCATGTGTTGATTATGTTCGGTGTGTCTTTCGTGGTAGGTTCTGCCTCCGAGGATAACCCCGAGTATCCGTCTGAAGGGCAGTATCCTACTACCACTACAACAGGCAAGCAACCCATTGATCATTCCGATACAAAACCATGTTCTCGCTTCTGCTCTTGTTTACTGCATTAAGACGACGCGATTCAAACTGCTGTGTGCTACGGTAGTTGAACCCTTATCCTCTGCATGACCTGTCATTGCCACAGTAACTAGATGAAACCCACTAGCATGTGTAGGAGTTGATTGAGCCATGTATGTGATTCCTACCTTGCTATGCCTGCTATGCTTAGAGTTGGGTTAGGTCTGGTTCATTTGGGTGATGGGCTAGAGTGAAATCTTTATGTCGGTAATGTGAGGGATGTGTTGAACATGTTTTGGTAAAGGTATCAATGAGAGGCCATGTAGGAGTACATGGTGGGTTGTTTCATTGAGACCGTCCATAAGAACTGAGATCTGTATGTGTGATTTAAGATGCAGTTACTACCGTACATTGGGCCCGAAACCAATGGACCCTCTCGGCTTCTTAATCACCCTAGTACTCTTTCCAGGAGTTGCAAATAGTTTCTGGTGTTTGTAGGTTATGTGTTGGCGGCCGTGCGTAGCGCTGACCCTAGGGGTGGGCTATGTTGCGGTAGATACACCGTGGCCGGGTATGTCGGGCGCCCGTTTGGCGTCTCGGGACCCTGTTCACATCGTTCGGGGCCGTATGTGGAAACCTTGGCCGGACTCCCTACGGATGGAACCTGGATAGGCGATAAACCTGGACTAGAGACTTAAGTGTTTAGGTAGGCCGTGGCCGACACCCTCGCTGGGCTTCCGCTTGAAGGTTGCCGAGTACATGTCGTGTAAACGGAGGTAAGTGGTGAAAGCATGTATGAAGAAGTACACCCCTGCAGGGTATAAAACTATTCGAATAGCCGCGTCCGCGGTAAAGGACTACTTGGTTGCCTATACAGTTCATAGACAAGTTAATGGATACTACTAAAAGACTCAAGATAAGTGTGAGTACCGAGGATGGCCCTCTTGTAGGATAACGAGGGAGGATCCCCGGTGGAGTATTGTGTTGGTGAGTAGTGGACTCGTGTGCGAAAACTATTTTACCAGTGGAGTTCCGTGGGATAGCTTAGCCAAGAGTCAAAGCTGGCTTGCTGCAATAACCCCACCACCTTCTTGAGAATGAGCATGTATATTAGGTTCTGATGTAAGACTTGCTGAGTACCTTTGTACTCATGTTGCTTAATTACTATTTTCAGACGACAACACCGCCCCCTCTGATGGGTTCTACGTAGACCTTGACGTCGATGAGTGACTAGCCACCCAGGTGGTGATCCTGGCCATGGAGGGCCCTATGTAGATAGACAGGCTTCGAGAAGCCTTCTTTCTTTCTAGTGTCTGTACTCAGACTATTTACTTCCGCTTGTGCTTGTATGATTGTATGACTTGAGTGTCGGGTCATGTGACCCCTATCTGTATGAACTTGTTATGTATGGCTCTCGGGAGCCTTTAAATAAAGTACTTGAGTTGTAGAGTTTTGTTGTGATGCCATGTTGTATGTACTCATATCGGGCATATTGTGTGTATGATTGAAATGCTGGTATGAGTGGGATCCGACAATCTAGTTGTTTATCCTTGGCAGTCTTTCTTATGGGGAAATGTAGTCTAGTGTTCCTCGAGCCATAGTAGTCCGCTACAGCCCGGTTCACTGGAGTCCTGCTAGCCCAGCACTACTGTTCAGGACACTTGACTGGCCGGCATGTGTTTCACTTCGTTCCTATGTCTGTCCCTTCAGGGAAATGTCATGCGGTGATATCCGGAGTCCTGCCTAGCCTGCTACAGCCCGGGTTCCTCGGAGTCCTGTTAGCCCAGTGCTACAGCCCGGAATCACTCGCTGATGACCGACATGCTCGATGTGATTCATGTATGCCTGTCTCCATAGGTCTGTGCCGCTTTGGGTTCACGACTAGCCATGTCGGCCCGGGTTCTCTGTCATATGGATGCTAGCGACACTATCATATACGTGAGCCAAAAGGCGCAAATGGTCCCGGGCCATGGTAAGGCGACACCCGTGGGATACCGTGCGTGAGGCCGCAAAGTGATATGAGGTGTTACCGGCTAGATCGATGTGACTTGGAATCGGGGTCCTGATAGCGTTGGTATCAGAGCCGGACTACCTGTAGGTTCGTTGAGCCAAACTGGTCGATGTCAAGTCTAGAAATGCTTTAGTTAGATGTAGGGGAATTGATTGTGGGAGGGAACGTAAGGCTCTTTTACTCCTTTACCTTATGCCCTCTGATCTGAGTCATTTTCTTCTCATTCAACGTGGGTTAAGGTCTAGGCTCTCTCCTTCTATCAGGTTCATGTGTTACTAATCCGTAGTAGCTTATAGGATTGTTGTTACAAGCCTCATTACAGTTTCTACTACTTTTAGGATGTTGCTAATTGGATCAGAACCTTGATATGATGTTGTTGAGTGGTATTGCAAACTGTTGTGGATGTCCCAAATCTTTTTCTGAGCATTTACAGCTGTTATGCTGTCCAATTTTCCCTAGGAATTCTAATGTCTTTCCATTGTGGTTGTGCTTTCAGAATGGCCAACCGTGCTCAAAACCAAGTGGTTCGCCTGACCCGGTGCCTCGACGTGCCCGGTCATACTGCTATGTTAGTCCGGGTAATGATCGAGACGGGTTACCGTTGGTATCCCGAATACACCGTCGAAGAGCAATTCCGAGACTTTAATCAAAGCCAATATTTCTGCACCGTTAGGATATTTCCTTCTTATCCTGGATCTACCGAGCCCCTTCACTGTTCCTATGGACTCGGGGTTACTGTTGAGATGGCTGTGCAGGATGCTGCCTATTCCATGATGACCATCATGCGAGTCCGGACTGGCCTGCTTCGGAACACCGACTTCCGTTACATGCCAGCTTCACTTCCGGGAGCGCAAGGGTATCTTCAGGCTATCTATGCTGACTCCACTCAGGAGGACTCATTAACTCGTACCACTGCCGAGATGCTCGAAGATAAGGACCGAGAGAATCGGGCCTTGAGGCTGGAGCTTTTCAATACCCGTGCTGATCATTGGGCCACATTGACTCGGTTCGCACCTGCGGTGCAAGCTGGATGTATGGATACAAGGGATCTATATCCTGTGAGATCTGCTCTGCCAGACATGGTGGATTGGCGTGATGTGGAGGCATCACCCCACCCCGTGGTCCCCGCAGGCCACCGTTTGTTGGTCCAAGACCTCATCCTAGCCCCTTTGGTCCACAGGCTCCTCAGGACTGTCTGTTCCCGGATGATCAACTTCCAGGCTATGGAGGTGACTTCTATGAGGACTACTACGGAGCTGTCTGAGTTAGTAGTAGTACCACTAGTATTGTAATAGTTGTATTTTCACTGTCCTGCGTGACTTGTGGAATATGACTTTGTGTGTAATCAATTCCGGAGGTGTAGACAAATAATGTATAGGAGCTTGGAATGCCTCCGATGAGATGTAACGTCTTTCATCTTAGTTGTACTGTAGCCTGGGCTTGTACTAAACTATGTATGATGTGTATGACCGTTGGTATATATATGGCAGTCTTATATTACCATGACATGTGGATGAACATCTCTGCATTCCGAGTTATCCATTACACTCTGCACTTCCTTGCTAAGTTTGAGCCATCCTTATCTAAACTGTTGTCTTGTTCTCTTCTAGGATGGTCAACACCCGCAGCAACCCTGCCGCCTCGGAGCAAGGGGAAGCCAGTGCAGCTAGGGGTGAAAATCTGCCTCAACCGCCTTCTCTGGCCGAAGTGATGCTGGAGGCGGAAAGAAACAAGCGTGAGACTAACCGCCTACTAGAGAGGATTGAGCAGAACACTGCACGCCATCAGCGAAATGACTTGGTGTCAATCAATGACTTTATCAAGCTGTACCCACCAAAGTTTAACCATTCCGTCGAGCCCCTTGACGCAGATGACTGGCTTTGCAGCATCACCCACAAGCTACGTTCTGCCAACGTAGCCAAAGCTGATAAAGTTACTTACGCTGCCTACCATCTCGAAGGCCCTGCTAGCCTTTGGTGGGAAAACTTCGAAGCTATGCGCCCGGTCGGCCAAATTACTACTTGGGCTGAATTCAGTGAGGCTTTCCGTGAGCATCACATTCCGGAAGGTCTCATGTATCGCAAGAGGGAGGAGTTCTGCAATTTCACCCAAGGAAGACTGACTGTGGATGCATATAGTCGTGAATTTGGGAATCTGGCACGTTATGCCCCTGAAGAGGTATCTACTGACGCTAAGAAGCAGGCAAGGTTCCGCAAGGGACTTAGCCCTGAGCTTCGCCGCGATCTTCGTCTGCACGAGTGCACCTCTTTTTGGAAGTTGGTCAATAAAGCCATCAGTGCTGAGACAGGCCAGACTGATTATGACGCTTCACGCAAGCACTCCCGTGATTTTGGCTCTTCATCTGGCTCTGGAGCTCAGAAGCGCCGGGTGTGGATCCCAAGCACGGCACTTCCACCCAAGTTCATCCCGAGGCCATCCTTTGAGGCGCCTCGTCCCAACCAGCAATTTGCACCGCCCAAGCCTTATGGTGGCCCCGCTGCTAATGCTGCTCCACGCCTCAATGTGGTGACATGCTTTAAGTGTGGAGAGCCGGGTCACTATAGCCGAGAGTGTCCCCAGAACAACCCCAATCAGACTGGAAACTCTGTTGGCCGTGGTAAGCCAGCGGGAAAGACATTCTACGCCAAGCCGGTCACTACTACACGTGGCCATGTCAACTATGTTTCAGCCGAGGAGGCTCATGAGGATCCTAACGTCGTCCTTGGTACGCTCCTTGTTAACTGCCATCCGGCATCTATTCTTTTCGATACTGGAGCATCTCATTCATTCATATCCGAGAACTATGCTCGATTGCATAACACGACATTCTGTGACATGCCCTCTACCATGGAAATTCAAACCCCTGGCTCTAGATGGCAAACTTCTAGAGTAAGCCATGGGAACGAAATTCTTGTCGATAGACTTGTCTTCCTCGCATCCTTAATAGCTCTCAAGTCCTCGGACATAAACATCATCTTGGGTATGGACTGGATGTCAGCTCATTATGCTAAGATTTATTGTGCCACTAGAACCGTTCAACTTACTCACCCATCGGGCAAGACAGTCAATGTCTTAACTCGAGTGGCCAAGCACCAGCTTTACTCCCTAAATGCCAACCCCCTTCCAGACCTTGAGGATGTTCCGGTAGTCCGAGACTTTCCGGATGTCTTTCCAGAAGAACTGCCAGGTGTTCCACCTGACAGGGATGTTGAGTTTGTGATAGACCTTGTTCCAGGAACCGTTCCAATTTCTAGAAGACCCTACAAGATGGCACCCTTAGAACTAGCCGAGCTTAAGAACCAACTCGATGAGTCCTTGAAAAAGGGTTTCATCCGTCCTAGTTCCTCTCCTTGGGCTTGCCCCGTCCTCTTCGTCAAGAAGAAGGATGGAACGGATCGAATGGTTGTAGATTACCGACCTGTCAACTTGGTCACCATCAAGAACAAGTATCCGCTTCCCAGGATCAATGATCTGTATGATCAGCTCGCTGGATCCTCAGTCTTTTCCAAGATGGATTTGAGGTTAGGCTACCATCAAATCAAAATCAGAAACGGGGACATTCCCAAAACGGCCTTTGTTACTCGTTATGGCCAATACGAGTACACCGTTATGTCTTTCGGTTTAACCAATGCCCCAGCCACCTTCTCCCGGTTAATGAACTCGGTCTTCATGGAGTATTTGGATAAATTCGTCGTAGTATACCTCGATGACATACTCATTTACTCCAAGAATGAAGAGGATTGATGAAACTTCGAGAGCATCGCCTTTATGCCGAATTCTGCAAGTGTGAATTTTGGTTGCCAGAAGTGACCTATCTAGGCCATGTAATCTCTGGTAAGGGTATTGCTGTCAATCCCGAGCGAGTTCAGGCCGTCCTTGATTGGACTCCTCCTGAGACGGTCAAGCAAGTTCGGAGCTTCCTTGGCTTAGCGAGCTATTGCCGCCGCTTTGTCGAGAATTTCTCCAAGGTTGCTAAACCTCTAACCGAACTCCTCAAGAAAGATAAAAAGTTTGAGTGGACTCCACAGTGCGAGTTCAGCTTCTAGGAACTGAAAAGACGCCTGACATCTGCTCCCGTACTGGTACCACCAGATTTCTCCAAGGACTTTGTTATCTATTGCGACGCCTCGCGACAAGGACTAGGTTGCATACTCATGCAGGATCTTCAGGTAATTGCCTATGCTTCACGGCAATTACACCCACATGAGGAAAATTATCCCACACATGATCTAGAGCTTGCAGCTGTAGTCCATGCACTTAAAACCTGGCGACATTACCTCCTCGGTAATCATTGCGAGATCTTCACCGATCACCAAAGTTTAAAATATATCTTCACCCAACCAGATTTGAATCTCAGGCAAAGACGTTGGGTCGAGTTGATCTCGGATTATGACTTAGGAATAACTTACACCCCGGGCAAAGCCAATGTCATGGCTGATGCGCTAAGTCGTAAGTCCTATTGTAACAACCTGATGTTACAACAAAGTCAACCACTTCTCCATGAGGAATTTCATAAGCTTAATCTTCACATTGTTCCTCGAGGATTCCTATCCACCCTGGTGGCGAAACCTACCCTTACGGATCAGATCATCAAGGCACAGAAGGTAGATCCGGGAATCTCACGTATTAAGAGAAGCATTAAGAAAGGAGTCGCGAATTGTTTCTCCATTGATGATCAAGGTGTCGTATACTTTGGTAATCGCCTAGTGGTTCCAAAGGCACGAAACCTGAGGCGGCTGATCCTTAAGGAAGCTCATGAATCCCCTCCCACCATTCATCCCGGAAGTACCAAAATGTATCAAGACCTACGCCAGAGGTTTTGGTGGACTAGGATGAAGAGAGAAATCGCTCAATACATTGCTAATTGCGACGTTTGTCGTCGTGTTAAGGCAGAGCATCAACGGCCTGCTGGCACCCTTCAACCTTTGGCTATTCCCGAGTGGAAATGGGATAAAATCAGTATGGATTTCATCACTGGGTTTCCCAGGACCAAGAGAGGGAATAATGCCATCTTCGTCGTGATCGACCGTCTATCCAAAGTAGCCCACTTTCTACCTGTTCGTGAGAGTATCACCGCTAGCCAGCTAGCCGATTTATACATCTCCCGAATAGTGTCTCTTCATGGTGTCCCATTGGAAATTAACTCAGACCGTGGGAGTCTCTTCACCTCTTGATTTTGGGAAAGTTTCCAAAATGCTATGGGAACTCGTCTCTCTTTTAGCACCACCTTCCATCCTCAATCAAGTGGTCAAGTAGAACGAGTCAATCAAATTCTGGAAGATATGCTCCGAGCCTCTGTCATCTCGTTCGGAATGGGTTGGGAGAAATGCCTTCCATTCGCGGAGTTTGCTTACAATAATAGTTATCAAGCTAGCTTGGGAAAGGCTCCTTTCGAAGTTCTCTATGGACGAAAATGTCGAACGCCTCTTAACTGGTCAGAAACCGGGGAAAGACAACTCTTTGGCCCGGATATGATTCAGGAAGCAGAAGAGCAGGTTCGCGTTATTCGTGAGAAATTGAAAACAGCCCAATCTCGTCAAAAGAGTCAATATGATCGTAAAAATAAGCCTATGACTTATGAAGTCGACGAGAAGGCTTACCTTCGGGTTATTCCGTTAAAGGGAACCCATCGTTTCGGTATCAAAGGCAAATTGGCTCCTCGTTACATTGGACCCTTTGGCATTCTTGCCAAACGAGGAGAAGTTGCCTACCAATTGGATCTACCTTCGCATCTGTCCAAAGTTCACAATGTCTTCCATGTTTCTCAACTCAGGCGTTGCTTCGCGGAACCTATCCGTGGAGTGGACCACGAAACGGTTGATCTACAAGTTCGTATCCTTGATCAAGCCGAGCGTACCACTCGACGCCATAACATCAAGTTTCTCAAGGTTCAATGGTCACACCATTCCGAGAAAGAAGCCACTTGGGAAAGGGAGGATCGTCTTCGACTCGAGTACCCCACCTTCTTCCCGGAGGATCCTAAATCTCGGGACGAGATTCTTTTGAGTGGGGGTGAGTTGTCACACCCTAGCTAGTTCAAGCATTAGAGTGTGCATCATGTTTAAATTCCTCTTAAATTTGAAATGGGGAAAGCAGAAACCCCCAACACCCCCCTGGAAACAACTAGGGTTTACTAAAATTATTTTCAATGAACCTGAAATGCCCTTCTAAAAAGTTCACCCTCTTTGTCTTGGGTTAGAACCTCTGGCAAAATTGGTGCACAATTTTCTAGGTCAACAGAAGGTCATTGAATTAAATCATAAGTATTTCAATTTGGGCATTTAAATGCTATAAAATAATTTAAATGCTCAAATAATTCTGGAAATAAATGTTTGCTGTTGGAAATATTCTAAACAGAGCCCACAATTATTTTCAGGATTTTTGGAAATGTTTTAGTATTTTTAATAAAGCCCAACAGTTGCAGTTAAGTAGAAAAACAAAACAAATCAGAAAAAGAGAGAGAGGGAGAAGCCCACCTGGGCCTTACCTGTGCTGGCCGGTGCCAGTCGTCACCCACCTCTGCCAGTAGGCAGAGGCGCGTCGCCAGCGCGTGCTCCCGCGACCACCTCCTGCTTCCACCTCCTGCTGCCTCCTCGTCCCGATCCGAGCGCCACGGAGACGCCCAGCACCTCTCTGCACTCCTCCCCTCTCTCCCCCTCGTCTCCCTCACCCTCTCCCGCGATGGCCGAGCGCGATCCTCGCCGCTGTTCGCCGTAGTTGCCACCAGAGCCACCCCCTCGCCTCCCTGACGTGCCCGTGAGCTTCGCCTCCATCGTCTACGCCTCCCCGTCGACTCACGCAACATCGGACGCCTCCAAGCGCCTCCCCGACGCATTCTTCTTCCTCGGTCCGCCGAGATCGCCGGCAACGCCCCGACAATGTCCGACCTCCCCCGAGCCCACTGAGACGCGTCCTGCAACTGCCGTGAGCTCCTCTACCGACCCCCCCTCTTCTCTGCTTCGTTTGCCCGCCGTAGACGCCGCCCCCTTGCTCACCGTAGCACGCCGCCGCGCGAGCTCGACGCCGGCGTCACTCCGGTGGCCTTTTGGTCAAGCGCGGGTGCTTAACGCACTCCCCGCACCTTGCAGCGCCTCGCTAGCACGTCCGTTTTCCCCCTAGCTCGCTGCAGCAGCAAAATCACCAACGGCCGAGCTCCGGCCGCCGCCACGAGCTCGACTCCGGCGAGCTCGCTCCACCCCAGCTCCTCCTACTTGCCCCACTAGATGCGCGCGAGCCCCAGCTACGCGTAGGACCAAACCGCGGTCGAATTGGTCGCCTGTGGCCGATTTCCGAAGCTATCCGCCGTCTCGGCCTCGCCGGCGGCTCAACGCCGGCGGGATTAACCCCGCTGACCAGGGGTTTGACCCCAGTTTGACTCCGCCTAAGACACTGATAGGTGGGGCCTGCTCCTAACTTTTTCACATTAGTTTAAATTAGAGCTAATCACTCTGTTAGAGGCTAATGACTTTGTTAATTAACCCTCTCTCACTGACATGTGGGCCCAAGGCCTAACTAACCCAATTTAGTGCTGCTAACCACTAACTTAGTTAGCTGAGGACTGACAGAAGGGGCCCACCAGTCAGGTTTGACCTGGGCTGGCGCCTTTGACCCGCTGACGTCACAGTGACGCAGTGCTGACGCATTAATTCAATTACTGGATTTATTCTTTAATAAAAAATTCCAGAAAATAGTCAAAACTTCTAAAAATCATAGAAAATCAACCATAGCTCCAAATGCAAAGATTTATATATGAAAAATGATCAGAAAAATTTAATCTATCCATCTGTAATGGTTTCATGCATGACAAAACAAGTTAACCTTGCTGTTTAAGCAGAATAAGGTTATGCACTAATAAGGCCATGTTTAATGAGCTAATATTTGAATCTTTGATTCAAATGAGTTCATCCCCTTCTGTTTTAGCTTGCATTAGGCCAAGACACTTTCATCTTGCCATGTCATAGCATGCATCATATTGTTGCATATTGCCATGTGTTGATTATGTTCAGTGTGTCTTTCGTGGTAGGTTCTGCCTCCGAGGATAACCCCGAGTATCCGTCTGAAGGGCAGTATCCTACTACCACTACAACAGGCAAGCAACCCATTGATCATTCCGATACAAAACCATGTTCTCGCTTCTGCTCTTGTTTACTGCATTAAGACAACGCGATTCAAACTGCTGTGTGCTACGATAGTTGAACCCTTATCCTCTGCATGACCTGTCATTGCCACAGTAACTAGATGAAACCCACTAGCATGTGTAGGAGTTGATTGAGCCATGTATGTGACTCCTACCTTGCTATGCCTGCTATGCTTAGAGTTGGGTCAGGTCTGGTTCATCTGGGTGATGGGCTAGAGTGAAATCTTTATGTCGGTAATGTGAGGGATGTGTTGAACATGTTTTGGTAAAGGTATCAATGAGAGGCCATGTAGGAGTACATGGTGGGTTGTTTCATTGAGACCGTCCATAAGAACTGAGATCTGTATGTGTGATTTAAGATGCATTTACTACCGTACATTGGGCCCGAAACCAATGGACCCTCTCGGCTTCTTAATCACCCTAGTACTCTATCCAGGAGTTGCAAATAGTTTCTGGTGTTTGTAGGTTATGTGTTGGCGGCCGTGCGTAGCGCTGACCCTAGGGGTGGGCTATGTTGCGGTAGATACACCGTGGCCGGGTATGCCGGGCACCCGTTTGGCGTCTCGGGACCCTGTTCACATCGTTCGGGGCCGTATGTGGAAACCTCGGCCGGACTCCCTGTGGATGGAACCTGGATACGCGATAAACCTGGACTAGAGACTTAAGTGTTTAGGTAGGCCGTGGCCGACACCCTCGCTGGGCTTCCGCTTGAAGGTTGCCGAGTACATGTCGTGTAAACGGCGGTAAGTGGTGAAAGCATGTATGAAGAAGTACACCCCTGCAGGGTATAAAACTATTCGAATAGCCGCGTCCGCGGTAAAGGACTACTTGGTTGCCTATACAGTTCATAGACAAGTTAATGGATACTACTAAAAGACTCAAGATAAGTGTGAGTACCGAGGATGGCCCTCTTGTAGGATAACGAGGGAGGATCCCCGGTGGAGTATTGTGTTGGTGAGTAGTGGACTCGTGTGCGAAAACTATTTTACCAGTGGAGTTCCGTGGGATAGCTTAGCCAAGAGTCAAAGCTGGCTTGCTGCAATAACCCCACCACCTTCTTGAGAATGAGCATGTATATTAGGTTCTGATGTAAGACTTGCTGAGTACCTTTGTACTCATGTTGCTTAATTACTATTTTCAGACGACAACACCGCCCCCTCCGATGGGCTCTACGTAGACCTTGACGTCGACGAGTGACTAGCCACCCAGGTGGTGATCCTGGCCATGGAGGGCCCTATGTAGATAGACAGGCTTCGAGAAGCCTTCTTTCTTTCTAGTGTCTGTACTTAGACTATTTACTTCTGCTTGTGCTTGTATGATTGCATGACTTGAGTGTCGGGTCATGTGACCCCTATCTGTATGAACTTGTTATGTATGGCTCTCGGGAGCCTTTAAATAAAGTACTTGAGTTGTAGAGTTTTGTTGTGATGCCATGTTGTATGTACTCATATCGGGCATATTGTGTGTATGATTGAAATGCTGGTATGAGTGGGATCCGACAATCTAGTTGTTTATCCTTGGCAGTCTTTCTTATGGGGAAATGTAGTCTAGTGTTCCTCGAGCCATAGTAGTCCGCTACAGCCCGGTTCACTGGAGTCCTGCTAGCCCAGCACTACTGTTCAGGACACTTGACTGGCCGGCATGTGTTTCACTTCGTTCCTATGTCTGTCCCTTCAGGGAAATGTCATGCGGTGATATCCGGAGTCCTGCCTAGCCTGCTACAGCCCGGGTTCCTCGGAGTCCTGTTAGCCCAGTGCTACAGCCCGGAATCACTCCGCTGATGACCGACATGCTCGATGTGATTCATGTATGCCTGTCTCCATAGGTCTGTGCCGCTTTGGGTTCACGACTAGCCATGTCGGCCCGGGTTCTCTGTCATATGGATGCTAGCGACACTATCATATACGTGAGCCAAAAGGCGCAAACGGTCCCGGGCCATGGTAAGGCGACACCCGTGGGATACCGTGCGTGAGGCCGCAAAGTGATATGAGGTGTTACCGGCTAGATCGATGTGACTTGGAATCGGGGTCCTGACACTACTATCGAGATTCATCAAAAATAGACCACTCTTGAAGGGTGCATGACCATAAAAGATATTACTCATATAAATAGAAGAACCATTATTCTCTGATTTAAATGAATAACCGTCTCGCATCAAACAAGATCCAGATATAGTGTTCATGCTCAACGCTGGCACCAAATAACAATTATTTAGGTCTAATACTAATGCCGATGGTAGATGTAGAGGTAGCGTGCCGACCGCGATCACATCGACTTTGGAACCATTTCCCACGCGCATCGTCACCTCGTCCTTCGCCAGTGTTCGCTTAATCTGTAGTCCCTGTTTTGAGTTGCAAATATTAGCAACAGAACCAGTATCAAATACCCAGGTGCTACTGCGAGCTCTAGTAAGGTACACATCAATAACATGTATATCGCATATACCTTTGTTCACCTTGCCATCCTTCTTATCTGCCAAATACTTGGGGCAGTTCCGCTTCAAGTGACCAGTCTACTTGCAGTAGAAGCACTCAGTTTCAGGCTTAGGTCCAGACTTGGGTTTCTTCTCCTGAGCAGCAGCTTGCTTGCTGTTCTTCTTGAAGTTCCCCTTCTTCTTCCCCTTGCCCTTTTTCTTGAAACTAGTGGTCTTGTTGACCATCAACACTTGATGCTCCTTCTTGACTTCTACCTCCGCAACTTTTAGCATTGCGAAGAGCTCGGGAATTGTCTTATCCATCGCTTGCATATTATAGTTCATCACGAAGCTCTTGTAGCTAGGTGGAAGTGATTGGAGAATTCTGTCAATGACGCAATCATCCGGAAGATTAACTCCCAGTTGAATCAAGTGATTATTATACCTAGACATTTTGAGTATATGCTCACTGACAGACTGTTCTCCTCCATCTTGCAGCTATAAAACTTATTGGAGACTTCATATCTCTCAATCTGGGCATTTGCTTGAAATATTAGCTTCAACTCCTGGAACATCTCATATGCTCCATGACGTTCAAAACGTCGTTGAAGACCCGGTTCTAATCCATAAAGCATGGCACATTGAACTATCGAGTAGTCATCAGCTTTGCTCTGTCAGACGTTCTTAACGTCGTCAGTTGCATCAGGAGCAGGCCTGGCACCCAGCGGTGCTTCCAGGATGTAATTCTTTTGTGCGGCAATGAGGATAATCCTCAAGTTACGGACCCAGTCAGTATAATTGCTACCATCATCTTTCAACTTTGCTTTCTCAAGGAACGCATTAAAATTCAAAGGAACAACAGCACGGGCCATCTATCTACAATCAAACATAAACAAGCAAGATACTATCAGGTACTAAGTTCATTATAAATTTAAGTTCAATTAATCATATTACTTAAGAACTCCCACTTAGAAAGACATCCTTCTAATCTTCTAAGTGATCACGTGATCCAAATCAACTAAACCATAACCGATCATCACGTGAAATGGAGTAGTTTTCAATGGTGAACATCACTATGCTGATCATATCTACTATATGATTCACGCTCGACCTTTCGGTCTCAGTGTTCCGAGGCCATATCTGCATATGCTAGGCTCGTCAAGTTTAACCTGAGTATTCTGCGTGTGCAAAACTGGCTTGCACCCGTTGTAGATGGACGTAGAGCTTATCACACCCAATCATCATGTGGTGTCTGGGCACGAAGAACTTTGGCAATGGTGCATACTCAGGGAGAACACTTTTATCTTGAAATTTAGTGAGAGATCATCTTATAATGCTACCGTCAATCAAAGCAAGATAAGATGCATAAAAGATAAACATCACATGCAATCAATATAAGTGATATGATATGGCCATCATCATCTTGTGCTTGTGATCTCCATCTCCGAAGCATCGTCATGATCACCATCGTCACCGGCGCGACACCTTGATCTCCATCATAGCATCGTTGTCGTCTCGCCAATCTTATGCTTCTATGACTATCGCTACCGCTTAGTGATAAAGTAAAGCATTACAGGGCGATTGCATTGCATACAATAAAGTGACAACCATATGGCTCCTGCCAGTTGCCGATAACTTGGTTACAAAACATGATCATCTCATACAATAAAATTTAGTATCATGCCTTGACCATATCACATCACAACATGCCCTGCAAAAACAAGTTAGACGTCCTCTACTTTGTTTGTTGCAAGTTTTACGTGGCTGCTATGGGCTTAGCAAGAACCAATCTTACCTACACATCAAAAACCACAATGATAGTTTGTCAAGTTGGTGCTGTTTTAACCTTCGCAAGGACCGGGCATAGCCACACTCGGTTCAACTAAAGTTGGAGAAACTGACACCCGCCAGCCACCTGTGTGCAAAGCACGTCGGTAGAACCAGTCTCGCGTAAGCGTACGCGTAATGTCGGTCCGGGCCGCTTCATCGAACAATACCGTCGAACCAAAGTATGACATGCTGGTAAGCAGTATGACTTATATCGCCCACAACTCACTTGTGTTCTACTCGTGCATATAACATCAACACATAAAACCTAGGCTCGGATGCCACTGTTGGGTAACGTAGTAATTTCAAAAAAATTCCTACGCACACGTAAGATCATGGTGATGCACAGCAATGAGAGGGCAGAGTGTTGTCTACGTACCCTCATAGACCGGAAGCGGAAGCGTTATAACAACGCGGTTGATGTAGTCGTACGTCTTCACGGCCCGACCGATCAAGCACCGAAACTACGGCACCTCCGAGTTTTTGCACACGTTCAGCTCGATGACGACCCCCGGACTCCGATCCAGCAAAGTGTCGGGGATGAGTTCTGTCAGCACGATGGCGTGGTGACGATATTGATGTTCTACCATCGCAGGGCTTCGCCTAAGCACCGCTACAATATTATCGAGGATTATGGTGGAGGGGGGCACCGCACACGGCTAAGAGATCAATGATCAATTGTTATGTCTCTGGGGTGCCCCTTGCCCCCGTATATAAAGGAGTGGAGGAGGGGGCCGGCCAAAGAGGGTGGCGCACCCAAGGGGGGGAGTCCAACTCCCACCGGGAGTACGACTCCCCCTTTTCCTATTAGGAGTAGGAGAGGGAAGGAAGAGGAAGGAGGGAGGAAGGAAAGGGGGCCCCCTCCCATTTATGATTGGGCTTGGGGGGGCGCCCCCTCCCTTGCTCCTTTCCCCTCCTTTCCACTAAGGCCCAATAAGGCCCATATACCTCCCGGGGGGTTCCGATAACCTCCCGGTGATCCGGTATTGTCCCAATCTCACCCGGAACCTTTCCGGTGTCCAAATATAGTCGTCCAATATATCGATCTTTATGTCTTGACCATTTCGAGACTCCTCGTCAAGTCCATGATCACATCCGGGACTCCGAACAACCTTCGGTACATCAAAATATATAAACTCATAATAAAACTATCATCGTAACGTTAAGCGTGCGGACCCTACGGGTTCGAGAACAATGTAGACATGACCGAGACACGTCTCCGGTCAATAACCAATAGCGTAACCTGGATGCTCATATTGGCTCCTACATATTCTATGAAGATCTTCATCGGTCAGACCGCATAACAACATACGTTGTTCCCTTTGTCATCGGTATGTTACTTGCCCGAGATTCGATCGTCGGTATCTCAATACCTAGTTCAATCTCGTTACCGGCAAGTCTCTTTACTCATTCCGTAATACATCATCTTGCAACTAACATATTAGTTGCATTTCTTGCAAGGCTTAAGTGATGTGCATTACCGAGAGGGCCCAGAGATACCTCTCCGACAATCGGAGCGACAAATCCTAATCTCGAAATACGCCAACCCAACATGTACCTTTGGAGACACCTGTAGAGCACCTTTATAATCACCCAGTTACGTTGTGACGTTTGGTAGCACACAAAGTGTTCCTCCGGTAAACGGGAGTTGCATAATCTCATAGTCATAGGAACATGTATAAGTCATGAAGAAAGCAATAGCAACATACTAAACGATCGGGTGCTAAGCTAATGGAATGGGTCATGTCAATCACATCATTCTCCTAATGATGTGATCCCATTAATCAAATGACAACTCATGTCTATGGTTAGGAAACATAACCATCTTCGATTAACGAGCTAGTCAAGTAGAGGCATACTAGTGACACTTTGTTTGTCTATGTATTCACACAAGTATTACGTTTCCGGTTAATACAATTCTAGCATGAATAATAAACATTTATCATGATATAAGGAAATAAATAATAACTTTATTATTGCCTCTAGGGCATATTTCCTTCACGAGACATAGTCTTTCAGAAGCGCTAGCACTTACGATCGGGTAGACCGTTACACCTACTTTCCCCTACATCTGCTAGTCTACCACTTTAAGAGTTCGCACAACTTAATCGACTATGCTAGGTCCCATAGTAGCTTGTGGCTGCACACGAAAGTTTCTAGCATGAATAAATCTCATGATCCCTTTGAGCCTGGGTGGCGGTCCATAAAACAAATAAGCAATCGCTGTAATACCCAGGTGCCTCAATCCACCCAGATGTGTATTTAAGTTGCCACCTTAGATAAACCATTAATTTAACAATCTCACATCTGTCATGGATACACTCACCCAATCCACGTCTACTAGCATAGCATGGCATAATAAGCAAATGTAGAAGTAACTCCCAAAGGTTTGATAATGACAGGTAATAGGTACTACCTCAACTACTTCCCAAACCCACAATTAATTAGATCCTAATCATGCAATGTGTGAGGATTGATCTAATGCAATAAAAGCTGGGTAATTTGAAGTATGATCAAAGTGTTACTTGCCTTGCTGATGATCCGCAAAACCTAGCGATTCGAAGTAGCAAGCGGCGCACTCCGGGTACTCTATCGCAAACAAACAAGCATACAATAAGTACTCAACTAATGCATAGGTAAAACTCGAATAAAAGATCTAACCGGAAAGCTCAACTTAAGAACTCCGGTTGGCAAAAAGAATCAAATCGAACAAAGCAACGAAAGACAAACGGCAAAAGAAACAGGCTTCATTTACTATTCTGGATCTAGGGCAATTTTTACAGTGGAAAAAACTTGTTTGAGTTGGTTAAACGGAAAGAGGGTTTCGAGACGAAACTCCAGGTGCCTGAATCGCCTGATTCCGTTAAATGAGCGAAAAGTTAGACTAAAACGAAAATGGGATCAGGAATCGCGATCAGATAAATTGCGGATTTAATCCGAGAAAAAAAACGACGAACGTTCGTTAAGACAAACTAACGAACGAACGCTTGCTAATTAAATAAACCGGAAAAACTGATCTATTTAAAAAAACCGAAACTAAAAAAACGAACAAAACCGATGGAAAACCGATTGGTTTTCTAAAAAAATCGGCGGCGAAAAACTACCTCCGGCGGCGGCGGATCTGGCGGTCCGACAAGGCGGCGCGGCGGCGGTCCGGCGGCGGCAGGGAGGCTGTGAGGCGCAGGCGGCGGCGAGCGGCGCGGGCGGTGCGGGCGGCGAGGCGGCGGGGCAGCGGGCGAGGCGGCGGAAGGCGCGGGGGGCGGCCTAGGGTTAGGGTTTCGGGGCGGGGCGCGGCTGGGCTGGCCTCGGGCCTCGGCGGCGCTATTTGAAGGCCCGGCCAGGCGGAGTCCTGGCCGGTTACGGCCCAAGGTCGGTTCAGACTCTTTTTTTTAAATAATTGCGCTCAGAAAAAAACAAAAGGAATACTAAACGGACTCCAAAAATCCCAAATAAATTTTCCCCGGCTTCTAAAATCAAGCCGCACAGGATGAACATTTATTTGGGGCCTAAATGCAATTTTGAAAAACGTGCATTTTTCCCTAATTCAAATAAAATAGCAAATAAAACCAAAATAAAATCTTATTTGATTTTTTATTAAATCCTCAATATTTCTTTATTTTGGGAAAGTCATTTTATTCCCTCTTTCATATTTTTGTAATAGAAATAATTGAAGATAAAATAAATAAAATCAAATGATCCTATTTTCAAAATTTGAGAAAACTCAAATATGAAAATAACAAAATCCCCAACTCTCTCCCAGGGTCCTTGAGTTGCGTAGAATTTTCTAGGATCAACCAAAATGCAATAAAATATGATATGCAATGATGATCTAGTGTATAACATTCCAAATTGAAAATTTGGGATGTTACAATAACTCCATCATTGACTTCACAATTTTGGAAAAATTCTCGATGAATCTCCGATAGTATCCTACAAGTCCAAGAAAACTTCGGATCTCGCTAACTGAAGTGGGTGCCAACCATTTAGTGACTGACTGAACCTTGGTGGGATCTACTGCTACACCTTCTCCTGATATAACATGTCCAAGGAATCCGACTTCCTTCAACCAAAACTCACATTTGCTGAACTTGGCATACAACTGGTGTTCCCTGAGTTTCTCGAGAACTAAACGCAAATGCTCCTTGTGCTCCTCTTCATTCTTCGAGTATACCATTATATCATCAATGAATACCACAACAAACTTATCCAAATATTCCATGAACACCTTGTTCATCATGCTCATGAAATAGGCAGGGGCGTTAGTCAGTCCAAATGACATGACCGTATACTCATATAACCCGTATCTTGTGGTAAATGCGATTTTAGGTATATCCTTCTCCCGGATCTTCAGCTGGTGATATCCTGATCGCAGATCGATCTTTGAAAACACCTTAGCTCCTTGCAACTGGTCAAACAAATCATTGATCATCGGCAATGGGTATTTGTTCTTGATCGTCACCTCATCCAGTGCACGATAATCAACAACCATCCTTAGAGATTTATCCTTCTTCTCCACCAAAAGCACTGGGGCTCCCCATGGTGATGAACTCCGTCGGATGTAACCTTTCTCCAATAACTCCTTGATCTGCTTCTTAATCTCCTCCAGATCATTTGCGGGCATTTGGTAGGGTCTCTTTGATATTGGCCCGATACCTGGCAATAGCTCTATCAAAAACTCGATATCTCGATCCGGCGGCATGCCTGGTAACTCCTCTGAAAAAACGTCTGGGTATTCTGCTGCTGGATCAACTGAGTGAGCTCCGGTGGGAAAGTAAATCCGGGGTCACGTCTCGGAGGCATCTGAGGGTTTAGAGGGAAGAGAATAGAATAGAGTGAGGTCTAGTGAGAAAAAAACTACCCATATGCACATGAGACAAACACAATCATATCACTCAATCAATCAACCAAGGGCATACAATCGATCTAACTATCGTTACAAAAGTGCTCGGACTATACTATATACATGGTGGAATACTAGTACTGATGTGGTGGTCTACTAGAAATATTGCTTGGTCGAAGACTCCATAATGTCTACTCCAGCTTCGTCTTCATAGTCATCATCGCTATCGTCGGGGTCCGAGTCGGTGTCATCAATGATGATGTAGTCCTCAGAACGAATCTCCTTGGGTTCTTCGTCTTCTCCTCCTGGCCCGGGGTCTCCCATGAAAACTCCTAGCTTCCTTTCCAGATCGTCATTCTTCTCCACTAGTACGATGATTTCCTCCTCATAATCTTCGCGTGTAGCCTTGAGTTGTTCCTCCAGTTCCGTGATCCTTGTCATTGCCTTCTTCAGATCTATCATGCATGCGCACATCTGGTTCTCCTGGTGACGAATGTGCTGGTTTAGCTCCTGGATGAAAGCGGCGATTGATCTATCCTTCCTGGTGTTGATCATCTCCCATTGCTCATCTCGGCGCCCACAAATCTGGTAGATAGTATCCTTAAGCTCCTTATGGTAAACTTCTCCAATGCGTCCCATGGTGATGTGAGCCGCCATGCTCTTTCCTAGACTCCAGGTTGGTGCATTAAAGGAAAACTCTATGGGTTTGGTGACCGGCGCGAATGTCCTTCCTGGAACTTGAACTTGAATCATCCATCACTCCTCTTCTGGTAATGTGGCATTGTAAGTCCTGG
>NC_053028.1:599819771-599865616 GCF_003073215.2 Triticum urartu
GCGGCGGGCGACTCACGAGGCGACATGTGGCGGCGGCGCGGCGGAGTTGGACATGTCCGGCTGTCTCGACGTGTCCGGCGGCGGTGGGGAAGAATTCCAGGGTTTGGACTATGGGAATTTTGGAGGGGAGCACCTATTTATAGATTCTGGGAGTTAGGAGAGTCCAAATGAGGTGCGGTTTTCAGCCACGCGATCGTGATCGAACGGCCGAGAGGATGGAGGGGGTTTGGATGGGTTTTGGGCCACTTTGGAGGGGTGTTGGGCTGCAACACACACGAGGCCTTTACGGTTCCTCGGTTAACCATTGGAGTATCAAACAAAGTCCAAATGGCACGAAACTTGACAGGCGGTCTACCGGTAGTATACCAAGCCCGCTTGGCAAGTCTCGGACCAATCCGAGAACGTTTAACACTCGCACACGAAAAGAGGCAAAAGGGGGACGCTGGAGGAAATATGAGTGCCGGAATGCAAAACGGACAACAGGGAAAAATGCTCGGATGCATGAGACGAACACGTATGCAAATGCGACGCACATGATGACATGAGATGAGATGCATGACAAGGACAAAAGCAAAACGAAGACAAAACCCAACCACGAGGGAATATCATAACTTAGTGCCGAAAATGGCAAGAGTTGGAATACAAATATGGCAAGTTACATACGGGGCGTTACAACACTCCACCACTACGAAAGGATCTCGTCCCGAGATCTAGGACTGGAAAAAACTCCAGATATTTGGAATGGAGGTGGTCCTCGCGTTCCCAGGTGGCTTCATAGTCGGAATGATGTGACCACTTCACTTTCAGGAATTTGATAGACTTGTTGTGAGTCTTGCACTCAGTTTCTTCAAGAATAGCAACGGGATGCTCATGATAAGATAGGTCTTCTTGGAGATCAATCTCTTCGAAGTTGATGGTGCGGTCAGGAGTCTTGAAACACCTGTGAAGTTGAGACACGTGAAACACGTGGTGCACGCTTGCAAAGTTGGATGGAAGCTCAAGTTGATAGGAGAGATCGCCTCTTTTGCCAATGATCTTGAAAGGACCCACGCATCTAGGGGCAAGCTTCCCTTTGATACTGAAGCGACAAGTACCTTTTAATGGAGAGACGCGTAGGTAGACATGGTCTCCGATCTCGAAAGCCAAGTCACGATGCTTGCTATCATAGTAACTCTTCTGGCGTGATTGCGCGGCTTTGAGATTTTCACGAATGACTTTGCACATTTCTTCAGCCTCTGTGATCAAGTCATTGCCAAGAAGTTGGCGTTCACCAGTCTCTGACCAATTAAGAGGAGTACGACACTTTCTGCCATAGAGAATCTCGAATGGGGCCTTTCCCAAACTCGCCTGGAAGCTGTTGTTGTAGGAGAAGTCGGCATATGGAAGACAATCTTCCCACTTCATACCGAAAGAAATGACACATGCCCTGAGCATATCTTCAAGAATTTGATTGACTCGCTCGACTTGGCCACTAGTTTGAGGATGAAAGGCTGTGCTGAAGTGAATGTTGGTGCCCATGGCCTTCTGAAAAGAATCCCAGAACTTAGAAGTGAAGATGCTTCCACGATCTGAAGATATCAACTGCGGAATGCCGTGCAAAGAGACAATCCTGGAGGTATATAGCTCTGCCAACTGAGCTGCTGTGATAGATTCTTTGATAGGAAGAAAATGAGCCACATTAGTGAGCTTGTCGATGACAACGAAGATAGCATCATTGCCACGCTTGGACTTGGGAAATCTAGTCATGAAGTCCATCTCAATATGGTCAAACTTCCATTCTGGAATGGCAAGAGGTTGGAGGAGACCAGCTGGACGTTGGTGTTCTGCTTTCACTCTTCTGCAGACATCACATTCATTCACGAACTGAGCAATCTCGCGCTTCATTCGAGTCCACCAATACGTCTGCTTGAGGTCATGGTACATCTTTGTACTTCCAAGATGAATAGAAAGGAGTGAATTGTGAGCCTCGTTGATAATAACTTTACGAAGGTCACCCTTAGGAACAACAATGCGATCCTCGAAGAATAGAGTATCTTTGTCATCAAGGCGATATCACTTGTACTTGGGTTGGCTCTTGGCAATCCCAATCTTAACCTTCTTCACCATGGCATCAAGAAGTTGAGACTCATGAATCTGATCTTCCAAAGTAGGAGAGACTTGGAGGTTGGCAAGGAATCCTTGAGGAACAACTTGGAGATTAAGTTAGCGGAAAGCTTCACAAAGATCCGGTTGGAAGGGCTTGAGAATCAAACTGTTGCAGTAAGCCTTCCTTCTCAAAGCGTCAGCAATGACATTGGCCTTGCCTGGAGTATATTCAATACTCGGATTATACTCTTGAATCATCTCGACCCAACGAGTCTGCCTGAGGTTGAGGTTGGGTTGAGTGAAGATGTACTTGAGACTCTTATGATCAGTGAAGATGTCCACTTTCCTTCCCAACAAGAGATGTCTCCATGTTAAAAGAGCATGGACAACTGCCGCCAACTCGAGGCCATGAGTGGGGTAGTTCTTTTCGTTGGGCTTCAACTGGCGAGAGGTATAGGCCACAACTTTCTTCTCTTGCATTAACACAACACCGAGACCTTGAAGGGAAGCATCACAGAAAACCTCGAATGGTTTGGATTCATCAGGAGGAGTCAGAACTGGAGCTGTGACTAACTTCTCTTTGAGGGTGTTGAAAGTGATGTCACATTCAGGCGTCCAGACATACTTGACATGCTTCTGGAGGAGGTTGGAAAGAGGCTTCGCGATCTTAGAGAAATTCTCAATGAACCTTCGACAATAGCTTGCAAGACCAAGGAAGCTGCGGAGTTGCTTCACATTCTGAGGCGGTTCCCAATTCACAATTGCAGACACCTTCTCAGGATTAACAGCTATGCCGTTGGCGGAGATGATATGCCCAAGGTAGAGAACTTCATCGAGCCAAAACTCGCACTTTGAAAACTTTGCATAGAACTGATGTTCTCTAAGTTTGTCCAGCACCAATCTCAAGTGCTTGGTATGATCCTCCTTGTTCTTGGAAAAGACAAAAATGTCATCGAGATAGACCAAGACGAAGTCGTTTGTGTAGGGGTTGAAGATGAAGTTCATCATGCGAGAGAATGTTGGAGGATCATTGACAAGGCCGAAAGACATGACAGTGTATTCATAAGAACCATAGCTTGTTCTGAATGCTGTCTTGGGGATGTCTTGTTCACGAATGCGAATATGATGATAGCCCATACAAAGGTCAAGCTTGGAGAATACTTGAGCACCTTTGAGTTGTTCAAAAAGCTCATTCATGTTGGGAAGTGGGTACTTGTTATTTATGGTCTTCTTGTTCAATGGACGGTAGTCGACGCAGAGTCGATCCGTGCCATCCTTCTTCTTGACAAAAAGAACACCACAACCCCAAGGAGAAGAACTTGGTCAGATGAGACCCATACGCTCTTGTATATGGAGTTGTTTCTTCAGCTCCTTCAACTCTTCAGGTCCAAGCTTGTAAGGACGTTTGCAAACAGGTTCCATGCCAGGCTCAAGATCAATGATGAATTCAACTGGTCGGTGAGGATGCATTCCTGGAAGCTCTTTTGGAAAGACGTCTTGTGTCGGTGTACTAGAGTAGGGGTACCCTTGTACCCCGAACTTGTGCACGGGCAGTCGCAGCGTCCCGCGGCAAGGCCTGCTAGTTCACCGCCAAGATTCCTTGTGGTCCCTCTGAAGACCATTCAAGGACAAAGTACTCAAGACAAGACCCCGGCAAGAGGAGCTTGCCGGGAAAAAGGCAAGACCCCGGCAAGAGGAGCTTGCCGGGAAGGCCATCAGAAGCGTCCCAAGACCCCGGCAAGAGGCGCTTGCCGGGAAGGCCGTCTGAGGCATTCCAAGGAACTTGCCGCGGCGCGCTACGCGCCCCGACAAGGCCCGGTGAGCGACAAGCTCCCGGAAGCGACAAGTCGACAGCCGCGGCAAGGCGCTTGCCACGGCAAGCCCCCACTCCACGCCCGCACTCCAGCACATCCACCCACGTGTCGCTCCGGGGCCCCTCCCGAGCGCACCTGGCAGGAGGCTGTGCAGCTAGGGGCGTGCGGTGGCACGAACGCGCTGACAAGACAACCCCCGTGGCAAGACGGTGGCGTCCCTAGCGGTCCCTCTCGGTGCTGTCTAGGCGACACAGACGGGCATTGAATGCCCTTGTCCCCTGCCGTCAGGGTTAGGTATGATAACACTATAGCAGGTAGCTGTGCCTACTACATCACCTAGCTGTGCCTACCCACGGCACCCTTTCCACTTTTGCCCTTGGCCCCTGTTGCTCTATGTCGGTAACCCCTTGAGTATAAAAGGAGGCCCGTGTGCAACGTAGAGGGGGTCGGCCACCTCGAGAACCCTCGCGAGGTTTAGAATTCCACACACTCACGCTCACTCTCGCTCCCGAGCTAGAGATCAATACCAATCCACAAAGCAGGAGTAGGGTTTTACGCATCCTTGCGGCCCGAACCTGGGTAAATCGTTCGTGTGCTCCACCTCGATTTACCCCTCGCGCGACAAACCGCCCGCTTGCTCCGCCTCGATCTGCTCTTTGCGCAACCTCCGCCCCCCGCCGAACCAAAAGGGACCCGGTCCGCCGGTCCCATAGGTGCCCGTGGATCAGAAACCCTGGCATCTCTGGCGCGCCAGGTAGGGGGCGTCGAAGTGGTGTGAATCAGATCCGGCGTTCTTGCGGGCTAGATCTTCATCTTCTTCATCGATCTTCACCATCTTCATCAACATGCCGCCGAAGAAGAAAGTTTCGGAGGCAGCTGCTCCGTCCGCGCCGAGCCACCCACCGCCGGAGCAAACGGACGGTGGGGCAGGCGCCGGCGGAAGGGCACGCATCGACGAGGGAACTCTTGGTGCTGCCAGGTCCCAGGGCAAGGCTGCGCTGCCCATCGGCGGCGTGGCCGGCTCCCACAACGACCGGGCGCACTCCAAGACCTCGGCGTCCGTGCATGCGCCGCGCCCATCTCAGGAGGCACGGGACCGGCAGCGTCATGGTACCCACGGCGCCATGCGCTCGCTGGATCAAGATCGAGCTGGTGGATCCCGGAGCGCCCAGGACCACCATGCGCGTCAACAAGCTGGCGCGAGCGAGACACGGTCTCCTGGATGGGATACTGCTCCTTCTAACGTGGTTAGGAGTCCGAGCGTATCCCGCTCGTCGCACCGTTCGCTACCGCCGCCCGCCACCGCAGCGGAAGCTCTGGCACGAGCTCAGCTGCTCCTAGACTACCCTCCAGCGGCGGACAAGATCGTCGACTGGAGGGCCACTATCCAGAGTCTCATCGGCTTCGCCAACGGCGACACTCCTCGGCAGCCGAGCACGTTGCAGCCGCAGCGAGTCAGCCAGGCGCAAACCGGTGGAGACAAGACTGGTGGGGGTGCAACTACTGTGCACTCCCCACCCCGAAGGCCAAGATCGCCGACCCGCCGGATCCGCCACGACAGCGACTCCACCGCGTCGTCGGATCCGCGAGCTCGTCGCGACCAACGACAAGTTCTTCAAGAACGGCAGCGGGAAGACGCTCGTACACGCATCGAGCGCCAGAGAGAAGCGCGACGTCAGTCAGACCAGCGCGCTGGGCCCTCTGTCGACATGCATGCACCAGGGGAACCAGGCGACCTGCCGTACCCGGTAGGTTGCCCTGCGTTCACTCGTGAGCTGCGGCAAGTCCAGTGGCCCAGTACGAAGAACTTCAAGCCCGACGTACCAGAGAAGTACAATGGCAAGTTGCATCCGTCGGAGTTCATCAGCATCTACACCATCGCGGTGCAGGCTGCTGGGGGGCGAGACGACAAGATCCTTGCCAACTACTTCCCGCTGGTACTCAAGCCCAACGTCAGGTCCTGGCTCATGCACTTGCCAGACAACTCCATATCCTCTTGGGCTGAGCTGTGCCATCAGTTTGTTGGCGCCTTCACAGGCGGCCACAAACCTCATGGCCAAGAGAGCGATCTTCATTTGCTCGTCCAGAAGGAAGGAGAGCCCTTGCGCCAGTACATCCAGAGGTTCAGCCGTGTACACCACAACATCCCAAATATCCACCCCGCCGCGGTAATCAGCGCGTTCCATCAGAACGTGCGTAACCGCAGGATGCGGGAGGAGCTGGCGATGTGCAAGATTCGGGACGTCAGCAAGCTTTATGCCCTGGCCGACAGATGTGCACGCGCTGAGGAGGGGAGGAAATTCCCCGGAGAAAGCACTGGAGCAGGAGGATCTGACAGTGAGGATGCCGCCCCGACAAAGAGAAGCCGGCGGCGCAACAACAGGAAGAAACAGAACAACGAGGTGCTGGTCGTTGAGCAGTCCGGCAATGAAGGTGACGCCACGAAGGCTACAGTTGGTAGCTCCAGCAAGGAAGTTGCCGCGTGCACCAACTGTCAGGCTGTGGCGGTCGCTGACAAGCGGGACGGCTCCGGCAAGAGGTACTGCAAGATTCACCGCACCAAGGGCCATGACCTCCGGAACTGCAAGAAGGTCGAGCAGCTCGTCCAGCAACAGAGGGCTGAGTACGAGCGGCGCGACAAAGAGAGAGCCCAAGGGGGTGCCGAGACACCTGGCCAGAAGCGCACCGGCCAGGAAGGACGCCGCGGCAAGGCCAAGCAGCGGCAAGGAGACAGACCTCCCCGCGGTCGCGACAACGACGACGACGACGGCAAAGATGAAGACATGGATGACGTTGAGACCAGTGAGCAGGAGTTTCAGAAAGCCACAGAGGTCTTGTGCGTTGACGGGGGTGCTTCCCTGCATACCTCGCACCGCCAACTCAAACAGTGGGTGCGGGAAGTCAATGCAGCGGAGCCACCCATCGAATTGCGCAAGCTTCTGAAGTGGTCCACCACGCCTATCATCTTTGACATTGAGGACCACCCTGATCGCACAACCGCGGTCGGGTGTCTGCCGATGTTGGTTTCACCAACCATCCGCAACCTCAAGGTCACCAAGATGCAAGTCGACGGCGGGGCCAGCTTAAACCTGATCTCCTCCGCTGTGCTCCGAAAACTCCAGATCCCTGACGGTGAGCTCGAAGAGACCGGCACATTCCAAGGAATCAACCCGGGAAGGAGCAAGCCGAAGGGGAAAGTCACGCTGCCGGTAACATTCGGTAGCGAGTTATACTTCAGGACTGAGAGGGTCACGTTCGACGTTGCCGATGTCCCGTTGCCTTACAATGGGATAATTGGCCATCCAGCGCTCGCCAAGTTCATGGCGGCCTCTCACTATGCGTATAACGTGCTGAAGATGCCAGGCCCGATAAGCGTCATTTCTGTCCCTGGCGACAAGAAGGACGCTCTTATCTGTGCCGACAAGATCTACCGGGAAGCAGCAGCCACAGCAGACCACGATCCGCTTGCCGCTGAAGCTCCCGGGACCAAGAAGACCAAGTCCGGCAGGAACTCTGGTGCCCACTCCGGCAAGCGCACCTCTTCGGAGTGCTGCGCTGCCGTCGGGGACGCGCCATCGAGCTCCACCGGCAAGAAGACCAAGTCCGGCAGGAACTCTGGTGCCCACTCCGGCAAGCGCACCTCTTCGGAGTGCTGCGCTGCCGTCGAGGACGCGCCATCGAGCTCCACCGGCAAGAAGACCAAGTCCGGCAGGGACTCTGGTGCCTACTCCGGCGCGCGCACCTCTTCGGAGTGCTGCGCCGCCGTCGAGGACGCGCCATCGAGCTCCACCGGCAAGAAGACCGAGCCCAGCAAAAGCTCTGGTGCCCACTCCGGCAAGCGCGCCTCTTCGGAGTGCTGCGCTGCCGTCGAGGACGCACCATCGAGCTCCGCCGGCGAGCACAAGAAGACGATGGCGGCTCCGCCAAAGACGAAGAAGGTGCCCGCCAAGGAGGAAGGCGCTGGTGGTACCTTCGCCATCAGTGCCACGCTTGACCCTAAATAGGAAAGCGCGCTCGTTGCTTTCCTTCGGGCGAACATCGACGTGTTTGCGTGGCAACCGTCTGACATCCCCGGTGTTCCCAGGAAAGTGATTGAGCACCACCTTGCCGTCTGTCCTCATGCGCGGCCCGTCAAACAGAAAGTCCGGAAGCAGGCGGTGGAGCGCCAAGAATTCATTGCGGAGGAAATCAAGAAACTGGAAGCAGCAGGCCTCGTCAGAGGAGTACTCCATCCCACGTGGTTGGCCAATCCTGTAGTCGTGCGCAAGGCAAACGGGAAATGGAGGCTTTGCATCGATTTCACCGATGTCAACAAAGCTTGTCCCAAAGACCCATTTCCTTTGCCGCGCATCGACCAGATTGTTGACTCCACAGCTGGGTGTGATTTGCTTTCATTTCTTGATGCATACTCTGGGTATCATCAGATCTTCATGGCAGAGGAGGATGAAGAGAAAACTGCATTTATTACTCCATGTGGCACGTACTGCTTTGTACGAATGCCTTTCGGATTAAAAAATGCCGGTTCAACATTTGCAAGAGTAGTCCATATTGCTCTCGAGCCACAAATACACAGAAATGTGGAAGCCTACATGGATGATATAGTGGTCAAGAGCAAGGACAGAGCAACCCTGATCCAAGACTTGGACGAGACTTTTGCAAATCTGCGCAAGATCAGCCTCAAGCTCAACCCAGAGAAGTGCGTGTTCGGGGTTCCCTCCGGCAAGCTTCTCGGGTTCTTCGTGTCTCAGTGGGGAATTGAAGCCAACCCCGACAAGATCAGGGCCGTTGAGCAGATTGAAGCCCCGAAGCGCGTCAAAGATGTTCAGAAACTTGCCGGTTGCGTGGCTGCTCTCAGCAGGTTTATCTCTCGGTCTGCTGAGCGCGCCCTGCCATTTTTCAAACTATTGAAAAAGGCAGGTCCAATGAAATGGACTCCGGACGCGGAGGCTGCGCTGCAAGACCTGAAGAGATACCTGTCCTCCCCTCCAATACTTGTCGCGCCTAAGCCACAAGAGAAGTTGCTGCTGTACATAGCGGCAACCAATCAAGTGGTTAGTGCTGCATTAGTGGCAGAGAGGGAGGCGGATGATGAGCCAGCAACCGCGGCAAGCGCATCCAGCGACAAGCAGGGGGCTTCCCTGACAAGCTCTGGTCCCGACAAAGATGAACCCGCGCTGATACACGAGGAGATACGGAAGAAAATGGTGCAGCGCCCAGTTTACTTTGTCAGTTCCCTCTTGCAGGGGGCTAGGTCAAGGTACTCTGGTGTGCAGAAACTGCTTTTCGGCCTTCTCATGGCCTCGAGAAAGCTACGCCATTACTTCCAAGCACATGAGATCACAGTGGTCACTCGCTTTCCGCTGAAGAGGATACTGCAGAATCCTGAAGCGACAGGCAGGATTGTTGAGTGGGCACTGGAACTGTCAAGCTTTGATCTCAAGTTCGAAAGCACTTCAACTATCCAGAGCAGAGCATTGGCAGAATTCATAGCGGAATGGACGCAACTCCGGACGAAGAAATCCCGGAGACGAGCATCCCCGACAAAGAAGCAAGCAAAGAGTGGCTGATGTACTTTGATGGTGCTTTCTCGCTGCAAGGCGCCGGCGCCGGTGTGCTACTTATCGCGCCGACCGGAGAGCACCTCAAGTACATAGTCCAGATGCACTTTCCCAAGGAGCAAGCAACAAACAATACTGCAGAGTATGAAGGATTGCTTGCCGGTCTCAGGATCGCAGCAGACCTTGGGATTAAGAAGCTCATTGTCAGGGGTGACTCACAGCTTGTCGTCCGCCAAGTAAACAAGAATTATCAGAGCCCGTTGATGGAAGCTTACGTCGACGAAGTGAGAAAGCTAGAAGAGCGCTTTGACGGCCTGCAAATGGAGCACGTTCCGAGAACTCAGAACGCCATTGCTGATGGCCTGTCAAAGTGCGCTGCACTTAAGTTACCTGTGGAACCAGGGACCTTTGTGCTCAAGCTGACTCAACCGTCCGTAACACCATCAACTGGACAAAGCAAGAAGAGGAAGTTGATTCCTGGTGGCTACCTGCCGGCAGAGCTTCCCGAAGCCGCCGCTAAGAGGGTCCCCAAGATCAACACCGAAGGCGCCGGTGAGCCAGATGCTCCGGCAAGCCCTAGGGTTTGTTCCATTGAAGCTGAAGCTCCCGACAAGCTTGCCGCGGAACGTCAAGCTCCGGCAGAGACACGGCTTCTCGCCGTCGAAGCAGATGTTCCCGCAGCAACCCCCAAGATCAACGCCAAGAGCGCCGGTGAGTCGGATGCTCCGGCAAGCCCTAGGGTTTGTTCCGTTGAAGCTGAAGCTCCCGGCAAGCTCGTCGCGGAACGTCAAGCTCCGGCAGAGACACAGCTTCTCGCCGTAGGAGTGGACGTTCCCGCAGCAGCAAAGCTGCCTTTAGTCCTTGTTGTTGAGCCACAGGCTCCAACAAGGGCGCAGCAGATTGTCCGTTTCCTTCAGACGGGAGAACTTCCCAAAGAACAAGAAGAAGCCGAAAGAGTAGCCCAGCAATCAAGTATGTACCAGTTCGTCGACAAGACGCTGTACAGAAGAAGACTCAACGGTGTGAAATTGAGGTGCATTCCCCGGGAAGACGGACAGAAGCTATTGGCAGAGATACACGGAGGCGTATGTGGTCACCACATTGGCGCAAGAGCACTCGTCGGCAAAGCATTCCGGCAAGGTTTCTTCTGGCCAACAGCCCTCCAGGATGCAACTGCACAAGTAACCAAGTGTGAAGCGTGCCAGTTCCATTCCAAGCAGATACACCAGCCAGCTCAAGCTCTCCAGACGATCCCTTTATCCTGGCCATTTTCGGTCTGGGGGCTCGACATCCTCGGCCCCTTCCCCCGAGCTGTCGGGGGCTTTTTGTACTTGTACGTCGCAATCGACAAGTTCACAAAGTGGTCGGAAGTGGAACTAGTGAGGAAGGTGACCGCACAGTCAGCCGTCAAGTTCTTCAGGTCGATTGTTTGCCGCTTTGGGATCCCTAACCGGATAATCACCGATAACGGCACACAGTTCACGAGCCACGCCTTCATGCAGTACGTCCAAGATCTCGGCGCCAAGGTCTGCTTCGCCTCTGTTGCTCACCCAAGGAGCAACGGTCAAGCGAAGAGGGCAAACGCCGAGGTGCTGCGCGGGCTCAAGACCAGAACTTTCGACAGGCTGCACAAGTGTGGAAGAAACTGGATCGAGGAGCTACCAGTGGTTCTTTGGTCGATCAGAACGACACCAAATCGAGCCACTGGACAGACACCCTTTGCTCTAGTCTATGGAGCAGAGGCAGTTACCCCCACGGAACTCGTATACGGGTCACCTCGAGTGCTCGCTTATGATGAGCTTGAGCAAGAGCGGCTGCGGCAAGAGGACGCGCTGCTCCTTGAGGAAGATTGTCTCCAGGCTGCTGTGCGAGCTGCTCGCTACCAGCAAGCTCTGCGCCGCTACCACAGCCGCAGAGTCAATGCCAGGAGTCTCGAGGAAGGCGACCTTGTTCTTCGGTGCGCTTAGTCCGCCAAGAATTCCAACAAGTTGACGCCGAAGTGGGAAGGTCCTTACCGGGTGAGACGAGTCACCAGGCCTGGCGCTGTCCGCCTGGAGACCGAAGACGGTATTCCAGTGAGCAACTCCTGGAACATCGAGCATCTTCGCAAGTTTTACCCGTAAGGCGCGGTTGTCGGACCCCGTCCGGCAACCACCTCTCTGTGCAAGTCTTGCTGCTGCTGCATGTAATCCTTTGTACAGAGCCAGGCGCAGACCCTGGCGCAGAAACAGATATCCTCACGGAACTCGTATACGGGTCACCTCGAGTGCTCGCTCATGATGAGCTTGAGCAAGAGCGGCTGCGGCAAGATGACACGCTGCTCCTTGAGGAAGATCGTCTTCAGGCCGCTGTGCGAGCCGTCGCTCCCAGCCCGTGCTAGAAGCTTCGAGGAAGGCAACCTTGTTCTTTGGCGCGTTCAGTCGGCCAAGATCCAAACAAGTCGACGCCGATGTGGGAAGGCCCTTACCGGGTGAAACGAGTCACCAGGCCTGGCGCTGTCCGCCTGGAGACCGAAGATGGCACGCCAGTGAACAACTCCTGGGACATCGAGCCTCTTCGCAAGTTTCGTTCGTAAGGTGCGGTTGTCGGACCCCGTCTGGCAACCACCTCTCTGTGCGAGTCTTGCCGCTGTTGCATGTAAACCTCTGTACAGAGCCAGGTGCAGACCCTGGCACCAGAAAATGAAGCGCTGCATACCCCGGGGGCTATAGCATGCATGCTAGATTGAGTCTGAGTCTCGTCCTTGGTTAGGGTCGATAGTCCCTAACAGCGGCTAACCCCTAGCTTAGAGGTCGAGAGTCCGTCCCTTTGCTTTTCCTTCGTTCGCAGGGCTCACACGTCCTGGCTAGGCCACCTGGAGACGAAAAGGAGAAGAAGGGCGCACCGGCACTTGGGCCCCGGCAAGAACGCCGGGGGCTGCGAACGCCAAGATGTCACCCCCGGCAAGCCAGAGTTGCCGGGGGTTGCGATATCAAATAAGTTTTCATCCCTCTTCATGCATCCTCTTATGGACTGGGGAATGCGAAACCCCGTTTCTTCCCGGAAACTGCCGTGCTCCCCCAACTCCAGGCCCTGGAGCGCGTTCCCGGGGCCAAGTTCGGTCATAGTCGCGGCAGCAGAAGGGATGAAACGAGGAGGCCACGCCCACCTCGTTCCCACCTCCGTCAAAGGCGTGAGAAAGGTCGAGCGGCGTGGGAAGGCGGCAGGGCTTGTTGTCGAGGAATGGAATGCCTGTCCGAGAGATACCAAGGATTTGCTCCTTGGCGTGGGTTCGACCCGCGAGGCAAATAACCCGGCAAACATCCCCTTTTCATTAAAAAACATCCCATACAGGTACAGTCCATAGAGGATGAAAAACATGAAAGAGAGGATTACAAAATACAGCTAAAGGCCCGAAGGCTTACAATTAAAAAGATAAGGTGCCTGTAATCCTTTTCCTGTCCCTCTCTTCGGGAGGTAGAACAAGCAGGCGAAAAGGGGAAAGGGGCGCCAAGGCGAGCTACAGGTGCCAGAAGAGACCAAGAGAACATCCGGGGGCCGGACGGAGATGGCGACGCCGGGAGAAGGGTGCGAAGGAGGGGCGGCAAGACGTCAGCACGCTGTCGAGGGCACCACGCCCTCGTACCCCGACCTGACGGCCTTGTCGCCAGCCCTCTTCCTCTTCCCCTTCCACGACCTCCCTACGCCAGTCGCCCAAGGAGACGCCCCCGGGGAGTTCAAGAAGACGGCGCCGCGGATGATGGGGTCGCCGGTGCCGCATGAGACGGCGCCCGACACCTAGTCGGAGCCGCCGTCCTGCTGCCCGCCACCCTCACCATCACTGCCGCTCTCCTCCTCGTCACTCTCGCTCGAGGAGGAGCCTTCGCTATCGGAGGAGCTGCCCACGCAGCACTTCGCACGGGTGCCGAAGCACCCGAAGACCTTGACGGAAAGGAGATCGCCCTCCACCAGCTTAAAATGGAGGGTGAGTCCTCCCGTCAAGCTGTGGATGCGGGCGAACGTCTTCCACCCTCGATCGAGATACATCACACCAGGGGCTGGGAATGCCACGCGGACTCGCGTGCCGCTGATCCCACAGCCCCTCATGTGTAATCTCAGAGTCTCGGGTGGGTCCGACTCCATCGCGCCCGCGAACGGAGCCGGAAGCCGGAGGCGACGACGAGGCGCCCGGCGCAGCTTGACGATGAAGTCGCAAGGGTTGTCCCCTATATGGACCGCCGCGGAGGGAGGAGCCGCCGGCGGGGGCGAAGCTGGCGCGTCGCCCCGTCCGCCTCTTCCCCGAGCGCCTCGACCTCGTCCTCGACCTCGTCCACGACCTCGCCCCCTCCCTCTTCCCCTTACGGCTGGCTCTGCCACCACGAGTGAGGAAAAGGGGAGGGAGCGCTGTCTGGCGGCGACCCTCGCCGCCACCGATGAAGGCCCAGGATTCCCTTTCTCCATGGTAAATGAGAGAAAGGGGAGCAGAAGCTGAAGAAAGGAGGAGACGGGAGAGTGCGGGCTTCGGTGGTCCCTTCCCGCTCCTTATAAAGGAGCGAAGTGGGAGCCCAGCCGCCCCGCTCAGCGAATCAAGGAACAGGAAGAACAGGGAGGCGGGCCGACCCGCCCCCTCTGCTCGCAACGGCCCAGGTTCCCGCTCCCGCCGTCCGCGATCCCAAATACATGGGAGCCGCGTGGCGGAGATGCAGAACTGAGGCGACGGATGGGGCGGCCTCACCCTACCCCGTGATCTCGGGGAGTGGGCGCTTCGGAAATCGCGCACCGGCCCCATCCAGTAAATGCGCCACGCCCCCACGCCAACCTCCGTTTGGAGGAGAGGGCGTGGGCCGTTCCCCTTCATCATGGCTTGACGCATGCTCGCGGGGCTTAGCCCCACGCGCGCGCGCCGCCCGCGTCACCCACGACGCCGCGTTCGACGCGCGCCGTTACAAGCGTGCGCGATGGAAACAGAGAGATATGCGGCGCGACCTAGGCCTCGCGTGCCCGTGCACTGTTTTGGGCCTGGCCCAACAGCGCTCGGCACCGTGTCTGGCCCAGGCCCGGGGGCTCCTGTCGGTGTACTAGAGTAGGGGTACCCTTGTACCCCGAACTTGTGCATGGGCAGTCGCAGCGTCCCGCGGCAAGGCCTGCCAGTTCGCCGCCAAGATTCCTTGTGGTCCCTCTGAAGACCATTCAAGGACAAAGTACTCAAGACAAGACCCCGGCAAGAGGAGCTTGCCGGGAAAAAGGCAAGACCCCGGCAAGAGGAGCTTGCCGGGAAGGCCATCAGAAGCGTCCCAAGACCCCGGCAAGAGGCGCTTGCCGAGAAGGCCGTCCGAGGCATTCCAAGGAACTTGCCGCGGCGTGCTACGCGCCTCGACAAGGCCCGGTGAGCGACAAGCTCCCGGAAGCGACAAGTCAACAGCCGCGGCAAGGCGCTTGCCGCGGCAAGCCCCCACTCCACGCCCGCACTCCAGCACATCCACCCACGTGTCGCTCCGGGGTCCCTCCCGAGCGCACGTGGCAGGAGGCTGTGCAGCTAGGGGCGTGCGGTGGCACGAACGCGCTGACAAGACAACCACCGTGGCAAGACGGTGGTGTCCCTAGCGGTCCCTTTCGGTGCTGTCTAGGCGACACAGACGGGCATTGAATGCCCTTGTCCCCTGCCGTCAGGGTTAGGTATGATAACACTGTAGCAGCTAGCTGTGCCTACTACAGCACCTAGCTATGCCTACCCACGGCACCCTTTCCACTTTTGCCCTTGGCCCCCGTTGCTCTATGTCGGTAACCCCTTGAGTATAAAAGGAGGCCCGTGTGCAACGTAGAGGGGGTCGGCCACCTCGAGAGCCCTCGCGAGGTTTAGCATTCCACACACTCACGCTCGCTCTCGCTCCCGAGCTAGAGATCAATACCAATCCACAAAGCAGGAGTAGGGTTTTACGCATCCTTGCGGCCCGAACCTGGGTAAATCGTTCGTGTGCTCCACCTCGATTTACCCCTCGCGCGACCAACCGCCCGCTTGCTCCGCCTTGATCTGCTCTTTGCGCAACCTCCGCCCCCCGCCGAACCAAAAGGGACCCGGTCCGCCGGTCCCATAGGTGCCCGTGGATCAGAAACCCCGGCATCTTGATATTCACAAACGACTAGAATCTGAGAGATGGCATTCAGATCACCCTTCTCATTGAGAGAAAACAGTTGAATGGTATCATCATGAGCGGCAAAGACGATCACATACTCAGACGAGTGTGTCAATTGAATCTGCCTGGCAGCACAATCAAGTTGAGCCTTGTTCTTAGAAAGCCAGTCCATGCCGAGAATTAGATCAATATCCGAGTTACCAAGGACCATTGGAGAAGACAGAAACTTATAGTCGCCCATCTTGATAGTAACATTTGGAACCATGGAGTTAGTGTTCATGCGTTTACCCTATGAGACAACTGCTAACGGACTAGGCAAAACTTGGAAAGCCAAATCATGCTTAGAGTCAAATGGTCTTGAGATGAAACAATGCGATGCACCAGTGTCAAAAAGAACTTTTGCAGGAATATCATTAACAGGAAGGTTACCCATGATCACTTATGAAGAGTCCTCTGCCTGAGCTGCGTTCATCATGTTGACCATTGCAAACTTGGGATTATGCTTGACCACTGCATTGCTGGCAGATCTCACAGGAGGAGGAGGCGGAAGACACCTCTGATTGAAGCATTTGTTTGCATAGTGACCTTTTTGCTGACACTTGTTGCACGTAACCTCTGAGAGCGGACGGTGATACAGAGCACTTGATCTTGGAGCATGAGACGAAGCCTTGTTCTGAAAGCCTGGGTTGGGTGGGTGGGAAGATCCATTGCCACCTTTGCTCTTCTGCTGATAAGGCTGGCGGAACGGAGGAGGAGGAGGCAACCAGTACTTTTGCTACTTAGCTGCCACTTGAGTTGAAGAAGAAGGAGTTGCATCCCTAACTCTCTTCTTGGAAGCATCGCACTTGAGTTGAGCGGCCTCTTGCTTTAATGCCATGTTGTAGAATTCATCATACTTTTTCGGCTCAAAAAGCACAAGAGCTAGTTGCAGATCTTCTCTGAGGCCACCTCTGAACTGATAAATCATGCTCTTCTCGTCAGGGACGTCTTGCTTGGCGAAGCGAGCGAGCTTATGGAACATGATGTAGTATTGGTAAACAGACAAACTGCCTTGCTTCAGGTTGCGGAACTCCTCACGCTTACTCTCAACAACACTCTAAGGAATGTGGTGAGCTTTGAAGTCTTGGCGGAAATCATCCCAGGTAATCACACGACCTCCTCTGGAATCTTTGTATTGTTGATACCACTCAGCAACTTGGTCTTTGAGTTGGTACGAAGCAAACTTGACAAAGTCCTCAGGCCCGACGTTGCTGCACTCAAAATGTTTGCAGATATCCACGAGCCAATCATCAGCGTCTGTGACCTTGATACATTTATTGAAGGTCTTTGGCTGGTATGCGAGGAACTGGTTGAGGGTAGCAAACTGAGTTTGATTGTTGCCATGGCCTTGATTTCCTTGGTTGCGCTCTTGCAAGAGTTGCATAATCAGCTGCGTGTTGGCGTTGGTAGCAGCCATCACAGCTTGCCATGCCTCTGAAGGTGGAGGTGGTGGCGGTGGTTCCGGATTCTGACGCGTTGGAGGAGCCATCCTGAAGAGGGTGACATTCGTTAGCATCTTGAAAAACATATATTCAAGCTGAATCAAATGGATCGAAATTGCAACATATAGTCTTAACATTCGAACAAGAATGAACGAATGAATTCCAAATTAAATGGTCACACTTCCATAAATTGAGAAGCCACTTAGATAGAGGTAGATGAATAAAACGACAAGGTACGGACATGAACAAATACTTGGTAAGGATTACTCAATCACAAACCAAATATATGTGGAAGAAATACTAGAGCTACATGAATTCCCACCTATGAAACTCCCGAAACTTTCCGGTTACGCAATCAGGTGTTGGGGATACAGGGGAAGCATAATATCTCACCCAAAACTAGCAAATCCTACATCCAGCTGTATCCATCCTTCAACACAAAACCAAGAAACCTTCGGAAATCATTTACCTCAACCTTTGAAAAGCATCCGTTATACGAGTTATGGCAATACTCCCGAACTCCCGCCCCAGTACTGGGTGGCGTCGAGGTTATGTCACCAACAATTGCATAAAAGAGATTTTCGATGTCGGCGAAACTCAGGTATTCCAGAACTTCAACGATAAAATTGTGACGACAACACCTCGGAGCTCAACTCCCGGGGACACTGCCACAACCCCTAAATGTCAGGAGCACCAAGAACAATGTTCTCGTCACAAAACCATTAGAACGATTCCAAGATACCCGCGTGATTCTAAAAAAATTAGTGAAATTTGAGAAGAGAGGAGTCAAAACTCTACGTCAGGATGCCTCACCATAGCGACGAAGGGACTGAGGAGTAAAAAGAATCCTACTCTCCGATATATATAATCCTAAAAGACTCAAAGCATTTTTTTCTAGACTCAACAACGCCAGCGATTCGATCAAGCAGGGGGCTCCTAAGTAGGGAAGGCTCTGATTACCAACTTGTAACACCCACGATGCGGCTATATCTCCCACGTGTCGGAGCATGACTTAGAGGCATAACCGCATTGTAGGCATGTCGCAAGAGGGGTAATCTTTACACATCCCATGTACTGAATAAGAAAGAGATACAGAGTTGGCTTACAATCGCCACTTCACACAATACATAAATATAGCATTACATCATCCAGATACAATCAAGGTTCGACTACAGAACCAAAATAAAGACAACACCAAATGCATAAGATCCTCGATCGCCCCAACTGGGCTCCACTACTGATAGTCTGGAAAGGAAACGTAGTAACATCCTGAGTCCTCATCGAACTCCCACTTGAGTTCAGTCGCATCCCCTGGAATGGCATCATCGACACCTGCATCTAGTTTTGGAAGTAATCTGTGAGTCACGGGGACTCAGCAATCTCACACCCTCGCGATCAATACTATTTAAGCTTATGGGTAGGGAAAAGGTATGAGGTGGAGTTGCAGCAAGCACTAGCATATATGGTGGCTAACTTACGCAAATGAGAGCGAGAAGAGAAGGCCAAAGCACGATCGAGAATATATGATCAAGAAGTGATCCTAGAACTACTTACGTTCAAGCATAACACGAGACCATGTTCTCTTCCCGGACTCCGCCGAAAGGAGACCATCACGGCTACACACGCTGTTGATTCATTTTAATTAAGTTTAGTTTCAGTTTCTCTACAACCGGACATTAACAAATTCCCATCTGCCCATAACCGCGGGCACGGCTTTCGAAAGTTCAAAACCCTGCAGGGGTGTCCCAACTGAGCCCATCACAAGCTCTCACGGTCAACGAAGGATATTCCTTTTCCCATGACGACCCGATCAGACTCGGAATCCCGGTTACAAGACATTTCAACAAAGGTAAAACTAGACCAGCAAAGCCACCTGAATGTGCCGACAAATCCCGATAGGAGCTGCACATATCTCGTTCTCAGGGCACACTGGATTGTCCAAGATTCCGGTAGGCCAACCCAGAGTTGCCCCTGGTGGCCACCGGCTGCTGACAGGTTGGACCAACACTCAAAGGAGCACTGGCCTCGGGGTTTAAAATAAAGATGACCCTTGAGATCGTGGAACCCAAGGGAAAAAAGCTAGGTGCCAAATGGTAAAACCAAGGTTGGGCCTTGCTGGAGGAGTTTTATTCAAGGCGAGCTGTCAAGGGGTTCCCATTATAACCCAACCGTGTAAGGAACGCAAAATCAAGGAACATAACAGCGGTATGACGGAAACTAGGGCGGCAAGAGTGGAACAAAACACCAGGCATAAGGCCGAGCCTTCCACCCTTTACCAAGTATATAGGTGCATTAAAGTAATCAAGATATAATAATGATATCCCAACAATAAACATGTTCCAACAAGGAACAAACTCCAATCTTCACCTGCAACTAGCAACGCTATAAGAGGGGCTGAGCAAAGCGGTAACATAGCCAAATAACGGTTTGCTAGGACAAGGTGTGTTAGAGGTTTGACATGGCAATATGGGAGGCATGATAAACCATGTGGTAGGTATCGTGGCATAGGCATAGCAATAGAGCGAGCAACAAGCAAGCAAAGATAGAAGTGATTTCGAGCGTATGGTCATCTTGCCTGCAAAGTTCTCTGAGTTGACGTAAGCTTGATCCTCGTAAGCGTACTCAAAGGGTTCCTCAATCACGTACTCATCTCCCGGCTTTACCCAAAGCAAGAACATAAGAAAAGGGAACCACAATCAACCACGGTGCAATGCGCAAGCAACATGATGCAAAACATGGCATGATATGCGGGATGTGATATGCAATGCATGTGCGTGCTCCGGAAGGAAAAGATTGAACCAGGACTCAACTTGGCAAACCAAGAGTTCCACTGGAAAGATGGGTTGATTTTGGTCGAAATCGATATAAAGATCACCGGAATCGGATGCGCGGTTTGCAAATGACAAGCAAAACAATAATGGCATGATTCTGCGATTAACAACACGATGCCATCTAGAATGCAACAAGAAACTAAGCTACTGCACTCCAATATAGCAACAAAGCACATGGCAGTGATCCACTCAAGATTCTTGACAAAAGATGAACACTGAGCTATGGCTAAATCACACAATAGCAGGCTCAAACAAGCATGGCAAAAGTGCAAAAGATATCAGCATCTCAGACTTAGTGAAAATAACATGTCCGGATTTAACATCAGGAAGCAATGTTTAGAGCAAGATAACAACATGCTACAGGAACATATCATGGCAAAGTAAGGCATGGCATGAAACTACTCAAAGCATATAACAAAATTCCCTTACTGACCATAAGCCAAAAAGGATCAGAAGATACAATGGCAACCATGTAAACATAGCATGTTTCGTTAACAGATTCAGATTTGGCAGAAAACTGGACATGGCATAAACAGAGTTACGTAGGCATGTTTGCGAGCTCGATGCACTCACCACAAGGCATTGCATGACCAACTAAGCATACACCCAGAAATAAGACATGTTCAAGTAGCTAACCATGGCAAGAACCAACTCATAGCATGCAAGGATAAACTACAACAACCTTGGCAAAATTGAATAACATGTAAACAACCTGCCAGGAACATTTTATAGCAAAAGTAGAACAAGATTGAGTCATGCTAGGGTACTCCATAATTGCAAACAAAGACATGGATGGATGGAACATAACAATATCTCAAATTCATGCTTACTAAACATGCTCAAAAGAGGCATGGATCACAATGTAGCAACATGAATACATGGCATAAAAATAACATCAGGGAAATGACTTAGAAGAATTCCAAGTCCCTGAAATCAGAAACATCACGAGAGATACTTTGCATGCCTGTGCTAGTCACCACATTGATCACAAAAATACATGGCATACACCCCTGTAAAGATGGCATGGCATAGCCCAAAACACATGTAGGGTTCAAGTTCATAGGAGGAACACATTAATCATGTCAAAAATGACAAATGCTCATAACCTGATAAGAATCAGGAACTAACATTTTATAGCACTCTTGCAACAGCATTTAGGGCACCAAGATGGACTCAAACAAGCATGGTGCAATGGAACAAAATGAAGAGCACATCTGCACGAACAATTTGATATATTACACGCCCAGAACGGAGCTACGAATGATGAGATATGATGCCATGAACATGCCTAGAAAATATTAGAAACTGGGGACTTAGTGGAAATTCAACCTCGAGGTAAAAGTCAACGGGCACGGGAACTGAGGCTCGCCAGCGCGGGACTCGCCGGAGATGGCGGGGAAGGAGGCGAGGCTCATCGGAGATGGCGGATCCCGTCGCTGGGAGGCGGAGGAGGTCGCCGGCGGGCGCGGGGTGAGGCCGGGGATGATCGGGTGGCGGTCGGCGAGCTGGGCGGTGAAGAACTGGTGAGCTGGGCGGCGGAGGCCCGGCCGAGGCGCGCGGCGGCGCAGGCGGCGGCCTGGCGCGATGGCGGCGGGGAGACGCGGGCCGGGAAGGGCCCCGCTTGGGCCTGGCGGGCCGGCGAAGTGGGCGCGGGCGACGGGCGACTCACGAGGCGACACGTGGCGGCGGTGCGGCGGAGTTGGACATGTCTGGCCGTCTCGGACGTGTCCGGCGGCGGCGGGGAAGAATTCTAAGGTTTGGACTGCGGGAATTTCGGAGGGGATCACCTATTTATTGATTCTGGGAGTTAGGAGAGTCCAAATGAGGTGCGGTTTTCAGCCTCGCGATCATGATCGAACGGCCGAGAGGATGGAGGGAGTTTGGATGGGTTTTGGGCCACTTTGGAGGGGTTTTGGGCTGCAACACACACGAGGCCTTTACTGTTCCTCGGTTAACCGTTGGAGTATCAAACGAAGTCCAAATGGCACGAAACTTGACAGGCGGTCTACCGGTAGTATACCAAGGCCGCTTGGCAAGTCTCGGTCCAATCTGAGAAGGTTTAACACTCGCACACAAAAAGAGGCAAAAGGGGGACGCCGAAGGACATAGGAGTGCCGGAATGCAAAACGGACATCGGGGAAAAAATGCTCGGATGCATGAGACGAACACGTATGCAAATGCGATGCACATGATGACATGAGATGACATGCATGACAAGGATAAAAGCAAAACAAAGACAAAACCCAACCACGAGGGAATATCATAACTTAGTGCCGAAAATGGCAAGAGTTGGAATACAAATATGGCAACTTACATACGGGGCGTTACACGTGGATTTGCCACAAATACGATGTCAACTACATGATCATGCATAGCAATATGAAAATTATGGAGTGTGTCATAATAAACGGAATGGTGGAAAGTTGCATGGCAATATATCTTGGAATGGCTATGGAAATGCCATAATAGATAGGTATGGTGGATGTTTTGAGGAAGGTATATGGTGGGTTTATGTTACCGGCAAAAGTTGCGTGGCACAAGAGAGGCTAGCAAATGGCGGAAAGGTCAGAGTGCGTATAATCCATGGACTCAACATTAGTCATAAAGAACTCACATACTTATTCCAAAAATCTATTAGTCATCGAAATAAAGTACTACGCGCATGCTCCTAGGGGATAAATTGGTAGGAAAATACCATCGCTCGTCCCTGACCGCCACTCATAAGGAAGACAATAAAAAATATCTCATGCTCCAACTTCGTTACATAACGGCTCACCATACGTGCATGCTACGGGACTCACAAACCTTAACACAAGTATTTCTCAAATTCACAACTACTTACTAGCATGACTCTAATAGCACCATCTTCACATCTCAAAACAATCATAAGGAATCAAACTTATCATAGTATTCAATGCACTTTATATGAAAGTTTTTATTATATCCCTCTTGGATGCCTATCATATTAGGACTAATTTTATAACCAAAGCAAATTACCATGCTATTTTAAAGACTCTAAAAATAATATAAGTGAAGTGCGAGAGTTCATCAATTTCTATACAATAAAACCACCGCCGTGCTCTAAAAACATATAAGTGAAGCACTAGAGCCAATTTGCCTAGCTCAAAAGATATAAGTGAAGCACACAGAGCATTCTAATAAATCACGATTCATGTGTGTCTCTCTCAAAAGGTGTGTACAGCAAGAATGATTGTGGCAAACTAAAAAGAAAATGCTCAAATCGTACAAGACACTCCAAGCAAAACACATATCATGTGGTGAATAAAAATATAGCCTCAAGTAAAGTTACCGATAGACGAAGACGAAAGAGGGGATGCCTTCCGGGGCATCCCCGAGCTTAGGCTCTTGGTTGTCCTTGAATATTACCTTGGGGTGCCTTGGGCATCCCCAAGCTTATGCCCTTGCCACTCCTTATTCCATAGTCCATCAAATCCTTACCCAAAACTTGAAAACTTCACAACACAAAACTCAACAAAAAATCTCATAAGCTCCATTAGTATAAGAAAATAAATCAACACTTTTGGTATTGTTGTGAACTCATTCTTTATTTATATTGGTGTAATATTTGCTGTATTCCAACTTTTCCATGGTTCATAGCCCCGATACTAGCCATAGATGCATCAAAATAAGCAAACAACACGCGAAAAACAGAATCTGTCAAAAACAGAACAATTTGTAGTAATCTGGAGATTTCGAATACTCCTTTAACTCCAAACCTCCTGAGAAATTAGGACGACCTAAGAAATTTGTTTACTAATATCCTGCAAATAGAATAAGTATTTTATCGTGCCTTTTCTAAAAATGAAAACTAATCTCCTAAGCACAAAAGTTTTTGTTTTCCAGCAAGATCAAATCAACTATCACCGTAAGCTATCCCAAAGGTCTTACTTGGCACAAACACTAATTAAAACATAAAACCACATCTAACCAGAGGATAGATGAATTATTTAATGCAAAACAGGACCTAAAAAGCAAGAACAAAAATAAAATTGGGTTGCCTCCCAACAAGCACTTTCTTTAAAGCCTTTTAGCTAGGCATTGATAATTCAATGATACTCACATGAAAGATTAAGAATTGAAGCACAAAGAGAGCATCAAATAGCACGTGAAAAACACATCTAAGTATAAAATATTTCCTATGCATAGGCATTTTATAAGAAAACAAATTAGCAAGACAAACAAAAACTAGCATATGCAAGGAAGAAGTGAGAAACAATAGCAATCTCAACATAACGAGAGGTAATTTAGTAACATGAAAATTTCTACAACCATATTTTCCTCTCTCATAATAATTACATGTAGGATCATAATCAAATTCAACAATATAGCTATCACATAAAATTTTCTCTACATGATCCATGTGCATGCAAAGTTGACACTCTTCCAAAATAGTGGCATTATAATTAACTAAAGTCACGATATCCACTTTTATCAAAAACTTCATAAGATCGAACATTATCCAAATATATGGGATCTAAAGTTAACACTCTTCCAAACCCACTTTCAGTATTATTGAAAACATTATTATCAATATCATATTCATCATGGGGCTTAAATAAATTTTCAACATTATAAGAAGAATCACCCCAATCATGATCATTGCAACACGTAGTGGACATAGAAAAACTAGCACCCCCAAGCTTAGGGTTTTGCATATCATTAACATAATTGACATTAATAGAATTTATAATAACATCATTGCAATCATGCTTTTCATTCAAAGATCTATCGTGAAACACTTCATAAACTACTTCATCACAATTTTCAGATTCACGGATTTCAAGCAAAACTTAAAGATAATCTAGTGCACTCAACTCACTAGCAACAGGTTCATCATAATTGGATCTCTTGAAAAGATTAGCAAGTGGATGAGGATCCATAAACTCTTTGCTTCTGATTTTCAATAAACACACAATTATACCAAGCAAATGAGCAAAAAAAACCAAGTAAGACATAAGGGCAAATGAAAAGACGAATGGAAGAAGGGCGAAGAAAAGGTCAAATCTTTTCAAAAATTGTTTTAGAAGTGGGGGAGAGGAAAATGAGATGCGAATGGCGAATAATGTAATGCAAGAGATGAGAGTTTATGATGGGTACTTGGTATGTCTCGGCTTGGCGTAAATATCCCCAGCAACGGCGCCAGAAATTCTTGCTGATACCTCTTGAGCTTGTGTTGGTTTTCCCTTGAAGAGGGAAGGGTGATGCAGCAAAGTAGAGTAAGTATTTCCGTCAGCTTTTGAGAACCAAGGTATCAATCCAGTAGGAGACAACACACAAGCCACCGAATACCTGCACAAACAAACATCAACTTGCACCCAATGCAACAAAGGGGTTGTCAATCCCTTCACGGTTATTTGCAAAGTGAGATCTGATATAGATGGATAAACGGTAAAGTAATATTTTTGGTTTATAGATCGGAAAGTAAAATTTGCAAATAAAGTAAATAGGAAACTAGAATTGTAGATCGGGAACTTATATGATGGAAAATAGACCCAGGGGCCATAGGTTTCACTAGAGCCTTCTCTCAATATAGAAAATATTACGGTGGGTTAACAAATTACTGCTGAGCAATTGAAAGAAAAGCGCAAAGTTATGATGATATATAAGGCAATGATCATGAATATATGCATCATGTCTGTATCAAGTAGACCGAAATGATTCTGCATCTACTACAATTCACTACAGGAATCAACTAATTTGCTGTCCGCCAAGGCGGACGGCAAAGGCATGGACGGCGGACGGCAAAATGCACCGGCAAAGAAAGGATTGGTAAAGAGCTTCTTTGCCATCTACTTTCAGAAGCGGACGACAAAGGGGCCTTTGCCATCCGCGGCGGACGGCTAAGAAACCCGACGACAATAAATTCTCCGTTAGTCCATTGGGTGGCTAACGGCAGTGTTTACCGTCCGCGGATGACGACAAATATCATCAGGCCTTTGCTGTCCACCTGACGACGTTAGTTGGACGTCACTTTCCAGCAAGTCTTTGCCGTCCGCTGCTGTACCCAAAGGCTTTGCTGTCCGCCACTGTAGGCAAACTGACCAAATGGGTGAGCTCCCAGGAAGCACAGTTGGCTGCCACGTGGCTTCTTTGCCGTCTGTCTTGGACGACAAAGAGCCCATTGCCGTCGGTGGCTGGCGGCAAAGATCTTGCATTGGCTGACGGCAAAGAGCCTGCATTGGCTCTTTTTCTGTTTTTTTAATCCAACAATTTTCACACCAAATATATATGACATATATAGATATATTTCACAGGGTTACTTCACAGCAAACATATGACATATCCAACACATAAGTTTCATCGTACATACATATATAGTTCCATCCATTCGTACATAGCAAGTTGCACATACACATTGTTCCATCATAGCAAGCTAAGAATACTAGAAGATAATGAAAGAAAAAACAAGCACTCCATCATAGCAAGCTAGCTTCCGTGAAGTGAATGAGATCTGCAAAATGGCAAATAAGAAAGTTAGAAAAAGGTGACTAGAAGAAGAAGTATATGTCATTTATGCGCTAAGTTGGGTGAAATGGATCATTTATGAGCTAACTTAGGTGAAATGGATCGTTTATGAGCTAACTAAGGTGAAATGGATCGTTTATGAGCTAACTAAGGTGAAATGGATCGTTTATGAGCTAACGAAGGTGAAATGGATCATTTTAGAGCTAACCTAGGTGAAATGGATCATTTATGAGCTAACTAAGGTGAAGTGGATCATTTGAGAGCTAACTTAGGTGAAATGGATCATTTATGAGCTAACTAAGGTGAAATGGATCGTTTATGAGCTAACTAAGGTGAAATGGACCGTTTATGAGCTAACTAAGGTGAAATGGATCGTTTATGAGCTAACTAAGGTGAAATGTATTGTTTATGAGCTAATTAAGGTGAAATGGATCATTCTAGAGCTAACCTAGGTGAAATGGATCGTTTATCAGCTAACTTAGGTGAAATGGATCATTTATGAGCTAACTTAGGTGAAATGGATCGTTTATGAGCTAACTAATGTGAAATGGATCGTTTATGAGCTAATTAAGGTGAAATGGATCGTTTATGAGCTAACTAAGGTGAAATGGATCGTTTATGAGCTAACTAAAGTGAAATGGATCGTTTATGGGCTAACTAAGGTGAAATGGATCATTTACGAGCTAACTTAGTTGAAATGGATCGTTTATGAGCTAACCTAGGTAAGATGCATCATTTTAGAGCCAACCTAGGTAAGACGGGTCATTTTGGAGCTAAGCTAGGTAAAATGGGTCATTTTAGAGCTAACTTGGGTAAAATGGATCGTTTATGAGATAACTAAGCTAATTATGCCATTTTTGTCATAAGTAAGCTAACTTCGGTAAAATGGATGGTTTTGGAGGTCAGTAAGCTTATTAAGTCATTTTGCAGGAAATAAAGCTAAGTCTAGGTCTTTATGCATTTGTTAAGCAAAACACTAGAGAAACTTACCGTGATCATGGTGTTGGGTTTCGTAGTAATTTCAAAAAATTTCCTACGCACACGCAAGATCATGTGATGCATAGAAACGAGGGGGAGAGTGTTGTCTACGTACCCAACGCAGACCGACTGCGGAAGCGATGACACGACGTAGAGGAAGTAGTCGTACGTCTTCACGATCCAACCGATCAAGCACCGAAACTACGGCACCTCCGAGTTCGAGCACATGTTCAGCTCGATGACGATCCCCGAACTCCGATCCAGCAAAGTGTCGGGGAAGAGTTCTGTCAGCACGACGGCGTGGTGACGATCTTGATGTACTACAGCAGCAGGGCTTCGCCTAAACTCCGCTACAGTATTATCGAGGTATATGGTGGCAGGGGGCACCGCACACGGCTAAGGAATAGATCACGTGGATCAACTTGTGTGTCTAGAGGTGCCCCCTGCCTCCGTATATAAAGGAGTAGAGGGGGGGAGGCTGGCCGGCCAAGGAGGAGGGCGCAGGAGAGTCCTACTCTCTCTAGGAGTAGGATTCCCCCCCCCCCCAATCCTAGTCGGAATAGGATTCGCGGAGGGGGAAAAGAGGAGGAGGGGGCCGGCCACCTCTCCTAGTCCTAATAGGACTAGGGGAAGGGGGAGGCGCACAGCCCATCTAGGGCAGCCTCTTCTCTTTTCCACCAAGGCCCACTATGGCCCATATATCTCCCGGGGGGTTCCGGTAACCCTCCCGGTATTCCGGTAAAATCCCGATTTCACCCGGAACACATCCGATATCCAAACATAGGCTTCCAATATATCAATCTTTACGTCTCGACCATTTCGAGACTCCTCGTCATGTCCATGATCACATTCGGGACTCCGAACAACCTTCGGTACATCAAAATGCATAAACTCATAATGTAACTGTCATCGTAACCTTAAGCGTGCGGACCCTACGGGTTCGAGAACAATGTAGACATGACCGAGACACGTCTCCGGTCAATAACCAATAGCGGGACCTAGATGCCCATATTGGCTCCTACATATTCTACGAATATCTTTATCGGTCAGACCGCATAACAACATACGTTGTTCCCTTTGTCATCGGTATGTTACTTGCCCGAGATTCGATCGTCGGTATCCAATACCTAGTTCAATCTCGTTATCGGCAAGTCTCTTTACTCGTTCCGTAATACATCATCTCACAACTAACATATTAGTTGTAATGCTTGCAAGGCTTATGTGATGTGTATTACCGAGAGGGCCCAGAGATACCTCTCCGACAATCGGAGTGACAAATCCTAATCTCGATATACGCCAACCCAACATCTACCTTCGGAGACACCTGTAATGCTCCTTTATAATCACCCAGTTACGTTGTGACGTTTGGTAGCACCCAAAGTGTTCCTCCGGCAAACGGGAGTTGCATAATCTCATAGTCATAGGAACATGTATAAGTCATGAAGAAAGCAATAGCAACATACTAAACGATCGTGTGCTAAGCTAATGGAATGGGTCATGTCAATCAGATCATTCAACTAATGATGTGACCTCGTTAATCAAATAACAACTCATTGTTCATGGTTAGGAAACATAACCATCTTTGATTAACGAGCTAGTCAAGTAGAGGCATACTAGTGACACTTTGTTTGTCTATGTATTCACACATGTATTATGTTTCCAGTTAATACAATTCTAGCATGAATAATAAACATTTATCATGATTATAAGGAAATAAATAATAACTTTATTATTGCCTCTAGGGCATATTTCCTTCACATGGAGGTGTAGGAGAGGGCTACTAATAATCTCGATCACTATCATCAATAAATGCATAATCATCATCATCACTATCATCAATGACGTGCTCATAGGGTTCAGTGACATCAAAATGTGGAAGACCACCTTGACGTAATCGGCCAAGCATTGATAGGTCATCCGCAGCAGTAACCTCTTCTTGTTCCGGCTCTTCTTGTTCCTCCTCTGGGGAGATGCCGGATTCACTGTCGCTGTCTACTTCAATGTTTTGGGGTGAAGTATATCGGTTCTTGAAACATTTTTTGGAAAGACGTGTCTCTTGGAAGAATTCTCCTTCATATGTGTCTGGGTTAATGTGAGGTTCATAATCCTCTTCCTTTGGGGGAGATAGTCTAGCACGTGGCGGCACTTCATAAACGACATCCCAACCTTTCAGATTTGGATTAGTTTGGCAGGCCCACGGTAGATAGAATACTTGGGTCGCCTGTTGAGCCGTAATATAGACATCAGGAACATCTAAATGGGTGCTTTGTTTGATTTCAACTAGCCCTATATGTTCATGAGTCCTTCTAGTCTCCTTCGGCTGAAACCAATAACATTCGAAGAGTACGACATTCAGTGGGTTGTCACCATAGAATAGAAGTTCATAAATTGCTTCAACTCTCCCATAAAACTCGGTACCTCCTTCGCCGATAGCAGATACACAACAATTTGTAGACTTTCGGTCGGCCATAGATAGCACTTTTCCATAGGTACGAAAGCAATACTCGTTGATGTCGTATTTGTCAAATGAACGGACCTTATAGTCAAAACCATTAGCGACTTGTCTCAATTTGGCGTCCATAGACTCTGAATTAGCCTACAAGTTTAATACGAAAGGATTGTTGCATTAGGCAGAAATTAGAGAATGAAATTAAATGGTCTAATAGAAATTACCATTTGTTTGAACCAAGAGATGAAACCGGGATAGCGGCCTCCTTGCTTTGCGAGAAGCTCATACTCTTTGAAGGAATCCTTTTGGATTACCGCTCCATACGAGAATATGGTGACGTATCGACTGTATGACCTATCCAGGAATAAGAGCAGTTCAAAGGAAATAGAAGTTGCGAAACAATGTACCGAGAACTTACTTGATGTATGTCCGCACTTCTGTCAGGTTGTTGAAGATATACAACGTAATGGTCCGCCATTCTTCGTTATCCAAAGATACTGGTTTCGAACCACTGGCTAGTGCGAGATTCTCTTTGAATAGGCTAACGTTGGATCCACCCTTTTGAGGTTCGTCAGCATTGTACCGAGGCTTCGGATTATGTAAATGACAATTTTTGGCTTCGTAGTGTGCTGTCACGAAGTTTGCCACCTCCTCGGTGATGAATGCCTCAGCCATCGATGCTTCAATTCTACATTTATTTTTCCATTTTTGTCGAAGCATCTTCTGCATCCTCTTAGTTGGGTAGCACCAATGATTTTGCATGGGCCCCCCCAATCTTGCCTCGGTCGGGAGATGCAAAATCAAATGCTGCATTGGATTAAAGAAGCCCGGTGGAAAGATCTTCTCTAACTTGCAGATCAACTCCAGCGCCAACTCTTCCATTTCTTCTAGCACGCCAGGCGATAGTTCTTTCACACAAAGAACACGGAAGACATAGCTGAGTTCTGCCAGTACTAGCCATTCATCCTCAGGGATGAAGCCACGTAACATCACTGGCATTACCCGCTCAATCCATATGTGGCAATCATGACTCTTGAGACCAAATCTCTTCAATTTATCAATATTCGCTCCCCTCTTTAGATTCACTGCATACCCATCGGGGAACATCAACTGTTGTTGCACCCACAAGATAATTTCCCTCATAGCTGGCCTTCCAAGATTGAACCATGCCTTTGGCTTCGTCCAGTTCTGCTTTCCTTTCGGTTCTTTCATGTTTTGTAACGGCCTATCACATAGCGCCTCCAGATCGACTCTAGCCTTAGTATTATCCTTTGACTTCCCATCTATGCCAAACAATGTACCAAAAAGTGCCTCGGCGATATTCTTCTCAGTGTGCATCACGTCAATGTTGTGTGGGGAAAGGAGGTCTTTGAAGTAAGGAACATAAGCATGTCTTGTGAGTCCAGGCGTGTTTAGAATTATACCCCTTGAAGTACCCTGACACTCTGGATCTAGCTCGAGAGCGTTTAACTGATCCAGGGTCTGTTGGCCTGTCAACGCAGGTGGTGCAGAGTTTTTGACAACTCTACCTCTGATGAAGTTCTTCTTGTCTTTCCTAAACTTATGGCGAGGATCCAGGAACTGTCTATGCATGTCGAAGCAAGAAAACTTGCGACCGGCCTGAAGCCAACGAACCTCAAGAGCTCCCTTGCATGTGGGGCACGGGAACCTTCCATGCACACACCAGCGAACAAATAGCGCATGTGCCGGCAAGTCATGCGTCGAGTACATGTACCAGACACGCATTATGAAGTTCTGTTTGCTATAAGCGTCGTATGTCTTGAACCCATTATCCCAGGCTTCTTACAATTCGTCCTTAAGCGGCTGCATGTACACATTCATATTTTTTCCCGGATAGTTGGGCCCTAGAATTATCAACGTCAGGAAAATGTTATTTCTTTGCATAATCTGTCCGGGGGGAGATTGAGTGGAAAGACAAATTCGGGCCAACAACTATATTGGGTTGCCGTTAGACCAAACACACTGAACCCATCCGTGCTTACGCCGACTAGAGGATGCCTCGGATCTGCCGCTTTGTCATCATGTAATTCATCAAACTTCTTCCATGCAACACCATCCGATGTGTGTACCATCATCAGATTCCCATCTGCATCTAGTTCGGTTCTTTCGCTCGTTTTGTGCCATGTCATCTGTCTGGCCGTCTCTTCAACCATGAAAAGACGTTGAAGTCTTGGTACGATTGGCATATACCGAAGAACACTAACGGGGATTTTGGTCTGCGTCTTCTCACCCATACCGTTGTTTACCACAACATACCTGGAAGACTTGCACGGAGGATTTTGTCCGACTGGTACAGGTTTGCAGGCATTACATGGCCTTTGGGTAGAAAGCGTCCAAATATTGTCATAATTGCGTCGTAGCATTCTATGCCCAAGTTGAACTGAGCCTTCAGAGCCATTACTTGTGAGATGGCATCCAATTGACAAAGCTCAGTGTGCTTGTGGAGCGGACGTTTTGAAGACTCCAACATTTCATTGAAGGCCTTTGCAGATTCCTCCATCTCCTCGTCCGAATCCCGAGCATCATCCAAGTCTTGCACCATGTTTTCCATCCCGGTACCATGCTCGTCGGTGCGAGGACGAACCACCTCAACTCGGTCACGTTGGGTAGACTCACCATGAAATGTCCACACCGTATAATTAGGCGTAAAACCACTCTTCTGCACGTGTTTTCCCATTTCAGCCTCTGTCCTATTTTCCCAATTGTCGCACCGGGAATAGGGGCACCAGGTTTTCCTCTGGCCATTTGCAAATGCGGCTTGCACAAATGCCTTGGTTTTTGTGAACCATTCAGTGCTCCATTTGTTCTGACCAGTGTGACCGGTGAACATCCACGCACGATCACTCATATTGACTTTCAGAGCTACTCGACACACAACAAATATATATATAATTCACCATGTATATATTAATCAGTTGATCTAGTTTGTCAATTTTATTACGTCCATGCAACCTACACTCTAATAGGTAATGATAGGTCCTAATCCCACCAGAGTATGTGTAGATTGGGTTCCTTTTCCCATGCTATGCTCCGGATCCGACGCAAAATTTCGGTAGCACCTCCCCGGAGAACAACAGGGGAGACACTGACGAAATTTATGCGTCGGATCCGGAGCAAAGCATATGGGAAAACGAACCTAATCTACACATACTCGGGCTGTCCATGGATAGCGTTGGACAATTCGAAAGAATCACGGTTATATATATGCAAAATGCATGCATATTTGTAGATGTAACCCTTTCAAACGGGAGACACATAATGGTTACGCATACTGATGATTGACACCTATAGCTAGCAAGTTCCATTGGCACGAAGACCGGAACAGAGAAAATGAAGGGGGAGGAGGAGATGTCATTTGTGCTCACCAACGAACGCAGGGGCGGAGCTTGTCGAACGCACGGGGAATTCCTCAAACACCACACCCTCGCAGCGATGAAACAACTGCACATTTGAATCCACCCGATAAACACAAATATGTATGATGGTTTGCATAAAAAATCGAAAAATATACGACCTAACTCATAATTCACAAATATATGACCCCGCCGGCCTCTGGAAGGCCAAAGAGCACCTTCTACATATTCTTCTTTTCTTCTTCTTCTAGTTCTTCTTCTTCTTCTTCTTCTTCTTCTTCTTCTTCTTCTTCTCCCCTCCTCTTCTTCTCCTGCACCTACACTTTCTTCTTCTTCTTGTTCTTCTTCTTCTTCTTCTTCTTCTTCTTCTTCTTCTTCTTCTCCCCTCCTCTTCTTCTCCTACACTTTCTTCTTCTTCTCCCCTCCTCCTCTTCTTCTTCTTCTTCTTCTTCTTCTTCCCCTTCTACATATTCTTCTTTTCTTCTTCTTCATCTTTTTTCATCTTTTTTCTACTTCTTTAATTATATGACTAATTATCTAAAACCCATGCACTAAATCTAACACTAACACATATATATCTAGCACTAAACCTAACACTAACAATTAAATAGCAAAAAAAAGAAAAAAATAACTCACGGGACCGCAGTGGCGGGTGGCGGTGGCGGCGGCGACGCCGGGCTGGGGGGGTGGGGGCGGCGGCGGGCGGCGGGGGCGACGGCGTGGTGGCTCGGGGAGGAGAGGGAGAGAAAGAGAGATGGATCCAGGGTGGGGTGGGTCTCGCCGTTAGGTAGGTTAGGTCTTTGCCGTCCGCCAAACCTTTGCAGACAACTTTTTTTCCTCTTTGTCGTCTGCTAGCTGACGACAAAGAGGGGGCTGTTAAGTTTGGATTAATCAGCTCGTTAGTAGGGACCACCACCCTCTTTGTCATCCGCTAGCTGACGGCAAAGAGTAGGCAGATGGGAAGGACCGTTCTTTGCCATCAGCCAATTCATTGCCGTCCGTTTTTTGCAAGCGGACGGCAAATACCTTCTTTGCCGTCAGCTAGTGAACGGCAAAGACTTGGCAGGCGGCAAATTAGCTAATTCCAGTAGTGATTACTCCACACATTGACCAACTCCTGCCTGCATCTAGAGTATTAAGTTCATAAGAACAGAGTGATGCATTAAGTAAGATGACATGATGTAGCGGGATAAACTCAAGCAATATGATGAAAACCCCATCTTTTTATCCTCGATGGCAACAATACAGTACGTGTCGGTGTTGGGTAACGCGGTATTTCAAAAAAATTCCTACGATGACGCAAGATCTATCTAGGAGATGCATAGCAACGAGAGGGGAGAGTGTGTCTACGTACCCTCGTAGACCGAAAGCGGAAGCGTTTAGTAACGCGGTTGATGTAGTCGAACGTCTTCGCTATCAAACCGATCCTAGCACCGAACGTACGACACCTCCGTGTTCAGCACACGTTTAGCTCGATGACGTACCTCTAGCTCTTGATCCAGTTGGGACGAGGGAGAGTTTCATCAGCACGACGGCATGTTTACGGTGATGATGAAGTTACCGGCGCAAGGCTTCGCCTAAGCACTACGACAATATGACCGAGGTGTGTAACTGTGGAGGGGGAAACCGCACATGGCTAAGAGAAGACTTGATGTGCCTTTGGGGTGCCCCATCCCACCTATATATAGGAGGGGGGAAGAGGAAGGCCGGCCCAAGGGGGGCGCGCCAAAGGGGGGAGTCCTACTTCGACTTCCGGTCCAAGTAGGATTCGGCCCCCCTTCCTATTCCAACTAGGAGAAGGAGGGAAGAAGGAAGAGGGGAGAAGGAAAGAGGGGGGCGCCGCCCCCTCCTAGTCCAATTTAGACCAGCCATGGGGGGGGAGGTGCAGCAACCGCTTGAGGCCCTTCTCTCCTTTCGCCTAAAGTCCATCAAGGCCCAGTACTTCCCCAGGGGGTTCCGGTAACCTCCCAGTACTCCGGAAAATACCCGAAACACTTTGGAACCATTCTGATATCCGAATATAACCTTCCAATATATCGAACTTTACCTCTCAACCGTTTCAAGACTCCTTGTCATGTCCGCGATCTCATCCGGGACTCCGAACAAACTTCGGTCATCAAATCACATAATTCATAATACAAATCGTCATTGAACGTTAAGCGTGCGGACCCTACGGGTTCGAGAACTATGTAGACATGACCGAGACACATCTCCGGTCAATAACCAATAGCAGAACCTGGATGCTCATATTGGCTCCTACATATTCTATGAAGATCTTTATCGGTCGAACTGCATAACAACATACATTATTCCCTTTGTCATCGGTATGTTACTTGCCCGAGATTCGATCGTCGGTATCATCATACCTAGTTCAATCTCGTCATCGGCAAGTCTATTTACTCGTTCCGTAATGCTTCATCCGGTAACTAACTCATCAGTCACATTGCTTGCAAGGCTCATAGTGATGTGCATTACCGAGAGGGCCCAAAGATACCTCTCCGATACACGGAGTGACAAATCGTAATCTCGATCTATGCCAACTCAACAAACACCATCGGAGACACCTGTAGAGAATCTTTATAATCACCCAGTTACGTTGTGACGTTTGATAGCACATAAGGTGTTCCTCCGGTATTCGGGAGTTGCATAATCTCATAGTTAGAGGAACATGTATAAGTCATGAAGAAAGCAATAGTAATAAAACTAAATGATCATTATGCTAAGCTAAGGGATGGGTCTTGTCCATCACATCATTCTCTAATGATGTGATCCCGTTCATCAAATGACAACACATGTCTATGGTTAGGAAACTTAACCCTCTTTGATTAATGAGCTAGTTAAGTAGAGGCTTACTAGGGACACTCTGTTTGTCTATGTATTCACACATGTACCAAGTTTCCGGTTAATTGAATTTTAGCATGAATAATAAACATTTATCATGATATAAGGAAATATAAAATAACAACTTTATTATTGCCTCTAGGGCATATTTCCTTCAGTCTCCCACTTGCACTAGAGTCAATAATCTAGTTCACATCGCCATGCGAGTTAACACCAATAGTACACATCGCCATGTGACCAACACCCAAAGTGTTTACTAGAGTCAATAATCTAGTTCACATCGCCATGTGATTAACACCCAAAGAGTACTAAGGTGTGATTATGTTTTGCTTGTGAGAGAAGTTTAGTCAATGGGTCTGCGACATTCAGCTCCGTATGTATTTTGCAAATCTCTATGTCTACAATGCTCTGCATGGAGCTACTATAGCTAATTGCTCCCACTTTCAATATGTCTCTAGATTGAGACTCAGAGTCCTCCAGATCGGTGTTAAAGCTTCCATCGACGTAACTCTTTATGATGAACTCTTTATCACCTCCATAACCGAGAAATATTTCCTTAGTCCTCTAAGGATAATTTTTACCGTTATCCAGTGATCTACTCCTGGATCACTATTGTACCCCTTTGCCAAACTCATGGCAAGGCACACAATATGTCTGGTATATAGCATGGCATACTTTATAGAACCTATGGCTGAGGCATAGGGAATTACTTTCATTCTCTCTCTATCTTCTGTCGTGGTTGGGTTTTGAGTCTTACCCAACTTCATACCTTACAACTCAGGCAAGAACTCCTTTGACTGATCCATTTTGAACTCCTTCAAAATCTTATCAAGGTATGTACTCATCGAAAGTCTTATCAAGCATCTTGATCTATCTTTATAGATCTTGATGCCCAATATGTGAGTAGCTTCATCGAGGTCTTTCTTTGAAAAACTCCTTTCAAACACTCCTTTATGCTTTGCAGAAAATTCTACATCATTTCCGAGCAACAATATGTCATTCACATATACCTATCAGAAAGGTTGTAGTGCTCCCACTTACTTTCTTGTAAATACAGGCCTCACCAAAAGTCTGTATAAAACCATATGCTTTTATCACCTTATCAAAGCGTATATTCCAACTTCGAGATGCTTGCACCAGTCCATAGATGGATCGCTGGAGCGTGCACACTTTGTTAGCAGCTTTAGGATTGACAAAAACTTCTTGTTGCATCATATACAACTCTTCTTTAAGAAATCCATTAAGGAATGTAGTTTTGAGATCCATTTGCCAGATTTCATAAAATTTGGCAATTGCTAACATGATTCGGATAGACCTAAGCATCGCTACGAGTGAGAAAATCTTATCGTAGTCAACACCTTGAACTTGCGAAAACTTTTTGCGAAAATTTGCATCAGTGTCTGTCTTCCTCTTGAAGATCCATTTATTCTCAATGGCTCGTCGATCATTGGGAAAGTCAACCAAAGTCCATACTTTCTTCTCATACACCGATCCCATCTTAGATTTCATGGCCTCAAGACATTTTGCGGAATCTGGGCTCATCATCGCTTCCTCATAGTTCGTAGGTTCGTCATGGTCTAGTAACATGACTTCTAGAACAGGATTACCGTACCACTCGGGTGTGGATCGTACTCTGGTTGACCTATGAGGTTCGGTAGTAACTTGATCTGATGTTTCATGATCATCATCATTAGCTTCCTCACTAATTGATGTAGGAATCACTGGAACCGATTTCTATGATGAACTACTTTCCAATTCAGGAGAAGGTACAATTACCTCATCAAGCTCTACATTCCTCCCCCTCACTTCTTTCGAGAGAAACTTCTTCTCTACAAAGGATCGATTCTTAGCAAGGAATATCTTGCCTTCGGATATGTGAAAGAAGGAGTACCCAACAATTTCTTTTGGGTATCCTATGAAGACACACTTTTCCAATTTGGGTTCGAGCTTATCAGGCTGAAGCTTTTTCACATAAGCATCACAACCTCAAACTTTAAGAAACGATAGCTTAGGTTTCTTTCCAAAACATAGTTCATATGGTGTCATCTCAACGGATTTAGATGGTGCCCTATTTAATGTGAATGCAACTGTCTCTAATGCATAACCCCAAAACGATAGTGGTAAATCGGGAAGAGACATCATAGATCGCGCCATATCTAATAAAGTATGGTTACGACGTTCAGACACACCAATACTCTGTGGTGTTCCAGGTGGCATGAGTTGTGAAACTATTCCACATTGTTTTTAAATGAAGAACGAATTCATAACTCAAATATTTGCCTCCGTGATCAGATCATAGAAACTTTATTTTCTTGTTACGATGATTCACAACTTCACTCTGAATTTCTTTGAACTTTTCAAATGTTTCAGACTTGTGTTTCATTTAGTAGATATACCCATATCTGCTTGAATCATCTGTGAAGGTCAGAAAATAATGATATCTGCCGCGAGCCTCAACACTCATCGCACTGCATACATCAGTATGTATTATTTCCAATAAGTCAGTGGCTCACTCCATTGTTCCAGAGAATAGAGTTTTATTCATCTTTCCCATGAGGCATGGTTCGCAAGCATCAAGTGATTCATAATCAAGTGATCCGAAAAAGCCCATCAGCATGGAGTTTCTTCATGCGCTTTACACCAATATGACCTAAACGGCAGTGCCACAAATAAGTTGCACTATCATTGTCAACTTCACATCTTTCGGCATCAATATTATGTGTATCAATGTGATCGAGATTCAGTAAACCATTTACATTGGATGTAAGACCATAGAATGTTTTATTCATGTAAATAGAACAAAAATTATTCTCTGACTTAAATGAATAACCGTATCGCAATAAACATGATCCAATCATATTTATGCTCAACGCAAACACCAAATAACATTTATTTAGTTCCAATACTAACCCCGAAGGTAGAGGGAGTATGCGATGGTGATCTTATTAGCCTTGGAATCACTTCCAACACACATTGTCACCTCACCCTTAACTAGTCTCTATTCATTTTGCAACTCCTGTTTCGAGTTACTAATCTTAGCAACTGAACCGGAATCAAATACCCTATGGTTACTATGAACACTAGTAAAGTACACATCAATAACATGTATATCATATATAATTTTGTTCATTTTGCCATCCTTCTTATCCGCCAAGTATTTGGGGCAGTTCCGCTTCCAGTGACCATTTCCTTTGCAGTAGAAGCACTCAGTTTCAGGCTTGGGTCTATCTTTGGGATTCTTCATGGGAGTGGCAACTTGCTTGCCATTCTTCTTGAAGTTCCCTTTTTTTCCCTTACCTTTTAATTGAAACTAGTGGTCTTGTCAACCATCAATACTTGATGCTTTTCTTGATTTCTACCTTCGCCAATTTCAGCATTGCGAAGAGCTCGGGGAATCGTTTCGTCATCCCTTGCATATTATAGTTCATCACGAAGTTCTAGTAACTTGGTGATAGTGACTAGAGAACTCTGTCAATCACTATCTTATTGGAAGATTAAATCATACTTGATTCAAGCGATTGTAGTACTCAGACATTCTGAGCACATGCTCACTGGTTGAGCTATTCTCCTCCATCTTGTAGGCAAAATACTTGTTAGAGGTCTCATATCACTCGACTCGGGTATGAGTCTGAAATACCAATTTCAGCTCTTGGAACATCTTATATGCTCCTTGGCGTTCAAAACATTTTTGAAGTCCCGGTTCTAATCCGTAAAGCATGGCACACTAAACTATCAAGTACTCATCATACCGAGCTTGCCAAACATTCATAACGTCTGCATCTGCTCCTGCAATAGGTTCATCACCTAGCGGTGCATCAAGGACATAATTCTTCTGTGCAGCAATGAGGATAATCCTCAGATCACAGACCTAGTCCGCATCATTGCTACTATCATCTTTCAACTTAGTTTTCTCTAGGAACATATCAAAAATAAACGGGGAGCTATAACACAAGCTATTGATCTGCAACATAATTTGCAAATACTATCAGGACTAAGTTCATGATAAATTAAAGTTCAATTAATCATATTACTTAAGAACTCCCACTTAGATAGACATCCCTCTAGTCATCTAAATGATCATGTGATCCATATCAACTAAACCATGTCCGATCATCACGTGAGATGGAGTAGTTTTCAATGGTGAACATCACTATGTTGATCATATCTACTATATGATTCACGTTCGACCTTTCGGTCTTAGTGTTTCGAGGCCATATTTGCATATGCTAGGCTCGTCAAGTTTAACCCGAGTATTCCGCATGTGCAAAACTGGCTTGCACCCGTTGTATGTGAACGTAGAGCTTATCACACCCGATCATCACGTGGTGTCTCGGCACGACGAACTGTAGCAACAGTCCATACTCAGGGAGAACACTTATACCTTGAAATTTAGTGAGGGATCATCTTATAATGCTACCGCCGTACTAAGAAAAATAAGATGCATTGTCGGAGTAAATAGCCATGGGTAGCCTAGCCGGCTTCCCATGGCCCTTCTGAAAAAATTACGAGCCCGTCCGGCTCTCAAGAATCCAAGACATGGGGCCGCCTTCCCCTTGCTGGCTGTCACCCAGGCCGGCTTTCGGAAGGAGGCCCGACTTTAGCCCTCATCAAGAAAGCCATGGGAGGGCCGACTTCGAGAAGCCGGCCGCGAGGAGGCCGACTCCAAGAAGCCGGCTCCCATAAAGCGGTCGAGACCGTACCCTCAAAGTTTGCATCCACCTAGCGGCGATGTGACGGGCCGTGGCTACAGTGAAGCCTGCCACCCCCGAATCCCGGAGCGCGCCTGGCACAGTGCGCCGTACGGGTGGCCATGACCTGTCCGGCGCGGCACTGTTGCCACACCGACCCTGATGTCATCCATGACGGGTTACCAGTACGGCCCACAGGCGGTGGGTCCCTTCGGGCAGAGAGACACCCGAAGGCGGCCACGCCTCCCCCAGTCGGCCCGAGACGGAGCCGGCTCTCTCCAGCCGGCTTGCCAACCCCTCGAAGGAGACGCCCCATTAAGGAGACAAGACGCGGTGAGGCTACAGTGGACACCCGCCGAACGGCAGCACTGTAGCCATGCTTACCTCGGCGAAGCCATCGTCACCAAGATTGAGCAACAGTAACCAGCCACCGACAAGGCCCTGGACAGTGGGGCCTGCCTGTCGACTAGGGAGCCGGCAGCCGGCGGGACCCAGCAGCCGGCGGGCCCCAGCATCCGGCGCAGAAGCCGGAGAGCGAAGACACAGACGGCAGGGCCCCACGCCTAGCCGGATTACCATTGTACCCCCGGGGGGTAGGCCTATATAAACCCCCCGGGGTACCCATGCAAAGGGTTGGACCCCCAGCTAGTTTTGGACACCACACAAGGAGAAGAAGCAAGCTAGCCGTGCCCTTCTTCCTCCTCCCACCGAACAGCTCAAGGAGCATTGTGTAGCTACTTGTCCATCTAGTGATCATGCGGAGACCCCGCAGAGCAGCAGTAGGGGTGTTATCTCCACGGAGAGCCCCGAAGCTGGGTAAGATTCGCCGGCGTGCATGTCTTCGCCTCATCCCATTTCCAGGCACCGGCGACGTCTTACTGGCTCCCACAATGATAAGCCACCCGTTGGCATATGTCGCACCTACCACCCGACATTTGGCGCCCACCGTGGGGCCAGGTGCACCGTCGTCCGAAGACCTGTTCTAGACGGGAACCCTTTTCCTCCCTAGCGAGCGTAGCCAGGCCGGCACGCCCGATGGCGCTTGCCACGACGCGCTGCGAGGCGTCACCAGCATCTGCGCGGCGAGCAGCCTCGCCAATCTCCTCGACGAAACCCTCATCTCCGACGAGCTCGCCTCCGATGCGGGCACCAACCACCTCGCGAACCTCCTCAGCCAGCTCCATGTCTCCAGTGGGCCCGCTGTGGATCTGGAGTCGGTTGGCTCCACCGACCCGATGCCTGTCGACTCCGACACGGCCCCCTTTGACACCTTCCCCACCAACGTCGCAATCTACAATGACCCGCTTCCTCGGACCGACGGCCGCGATACGGCCATGGGAGGGGGGGGGGCGACCACCCCTTGAGGCCCTTCTCACCTTTCCCCTAAAGCCCATTAAGGCCCACTACTTCCCCGGGGGGTTCCGGTAACCTCCCGGTACTCTGGAAAATACCCGAAACACTTTCGAACCATTCCGATGTCCGAATATAATCTTCCAATATATCGATCTTTACCTCTCGACCATTTCGATACTCCTTGTCATGTCCGTGATCTCATCCGGTACTCCGAATAAACTTCGGTCATCAAATCACATAACTCATAATACAAATCGTCATCGAACGTTAAGCGTGCGGACCCTACGGGTTTGAGAACTATGTAGACATGACCGAGACACATCTCCGGTAAATAACCAATAGCGCACCTGGATGCTCATATTGGCTCCTACATATTCTACGAAGATCTTTAGGTCAAACTGCATAACCACATACGGTATTCCCTTTGTCATCAGTATGTTACTTTCCCGAGATTCGATAGTCGGTATCGTCATACCTAGTTCAATCTTGTCAACAGCAAGTCTCTTTACTCGTTCCGTAATGCATCATACCGTAACTAACTCATTAGTCACAATGCTTGCAAGGTTCATAGTGATGTGCATTACCTCCGATACACAGAGTGACAAATCCTAATCTCGATCTATGCCAACTCAACAAACACCATCGGAGCCACATGTAGAGCATCTTTATAATCACCTAGTTACGTTGTGATGTTTGATAGCACACAAGGTGTTCCTCCGGTATTCGGGAGTTGCATAATCTCATAGTCAGAGGAACATGTATAAGTCATGAAGAAAGCAATAGCAATAAAACTAAACGATCATTATGCTACGCTAGTGGATGGGTCTAGTCCATCACATTATTCTCTAATGATGTGATCCCATTCATCAAATCCCAACACGTGTCTATGGTTAGGAAACTTAACTATCTTTGATTAACGAGCTAGTCAAGTAGAGGCATACTACGGACACTCTGTTTGTCTATGTATTCACACATTTACCAAGTTTTCGGTTAATACAATTTAGCATGAATAATAAACATTTATCATGATATAAGGAAATATAAAATAACTACTTTATTATTGCCTCTAGGCAATATTTCCTTCAGTCGGTTCCCCTTCTGTCACTAGGATCGAGCATCGCAAGATTGAACCCAAAGCTAAGCACTTCTCCCATTGGAAGAAAAACCAATCTAGTTGGCCAAACCAAACCGATAGTTCGAAGAAACTTGCAAAGATACCAAATCATGCATATAATAATTTAGAGGAGATTCAAATAATATTCATAGATAAGCTGAGCATAAATCCACAATTCATTGGATCTCGGCAAACACAACGCAAATAATTATTATATATATCGAATAGAACATCGAGAAGAACATGGTATTGAGAATCAAAGAGAGAGAATAATCCATCTAGCTACTAGCTATGGACCCGTAGGTCTGTGGTAAACTACTCACGCTTCATCAGAGTGGCAATGGTGTTGATGTAGAAGCCCTCCATGATTGAATCCCCCTCCGGCAGGATGCCGGAAAAGGCCCCTAGATGGGACCTCACGGGTACAGAAGGTTGCGGCGGTGCAAAAGTGGTTTCATGGATCCCTTGGAAGGTGTTGGGGTATTTGAGAATATATAGGTGGAAGAAATAGGTCGGTGGAGTCACGAGGGGCCCACAAGGGTGGAGGCGCACCCTATGTTGGTGTCAAAACAGGCGGATCTTAGGTAGGGGGTCCCGAACTGTGCGTCTAGGATTGATGGTAACAGGAGACAGAGGACAAGATGTTTACCCAGGTTCAGGCCCTCTCTATGGAGGTAATACCGTATGTCCTGCTTGATTGATATTGATGAATATGAGCGTTACAAGAGTTGATCTACCACGAGATCGTGATGGCTAAACCCTAGAAGCCTAGCCTATATGACTATGGTAATGAATATATCCTTTCCAGACTAACCCCTCCAGTTTATATAGACATCGAGGGGATCTAGGGTTTACATAGAGTAGGTTACATAAGAGGGAATTTTCATAGTCGGTCGCCAAGCTTGCCTTCCACGCCAAGGAGAGTCCAATCCGGACATAGGTACAGTCTTCGGCCTTCATATCTACACAGCCCATCAGTCCGACCCATGGATAACAGGCGGGACGCCCGAGGACCCCTTAGTCTAGGACCCCCTCAGTAGCCCCTGAACCTGGCTTCAATGACGAGGAGTCCGGCGCGTAGATTGTCTTCGGCATTGCAAGGCAGGTTCCCCCTTCCGAACTCCTAGTTGATCTTCAGATGTAATGATTGTATCCGGACTTGTATGCACAACCGTAGAGGATATAATATTTCATGGGCTCAACCCACTGACCACTTTTTGGTAATATGGCACCACGACTGCCCGGCCTTTGCTTGCGAACCGTTTTAGCCGGCCCGTCGCCCCACGTCCCAGGACGTGGCCTTATTGGCGCATCTTATCCAAACAGAGATCGTGCCTCCCTTTTTTAAGGGATTCCTGTCGACCCAAACGTGGGTAACCCAACCGTCACTTGGGTACAACTCCTTGGAAACAAGCATGTTTTTGAGGCCTGAGAGGAGATGTTTGATATTTGCAGCCTTTATATAGGGGTACAGACCCGTCTTTTTATTCCACGCTTGCCTCTTCCTCAACCCCTGCTACCCCGAGTTCCAACGCCCGGGTTTCGGTCGCCACCAGCCCCAATCATGTTCGTATCTAGCCGTCAAGGCCGGTGGGTAGCTTCTTCTGTTACAGAGGAAGATATTGCAAAGCTTCGGGCGGTGAGGTACCTGACCGCTGAAATCCATCATCGGCTTCCTGCCGAGGGGCAGGTTATTCCCACCCCCAGATCCGGCGAGAGGGTCGTGTCCGTGTCCCACTTCCTCCGCAGGTTGGGGTTTGAACTTAACCCCTTCATCCGAGGGCTCATGTTCTATTACGAGATAGACTTCCACAATTTGGCCCCGGACTCTATTCTTCTTATCTCGACGTTTATCGTTACGTGTGAAGCCCTCCTCCGAACTCCTCCGCACTTCGGCTTGTGGCTCAAGACCTTTGATGTAAAGCCGCGAGTGGTAGAGGGGGAGAAGGCCGAGTGCGGCGGCGCTACAGTGAGCAAGCTTGCTAGCGCCGTTTGGCTGAAAGGATCCTTTGCCAAATCTTCCGATCTGTGGCAGCAGGGGTGGTTCTATATCACCGAGCCCCGCAGCTCCAAGTGGGCGACCGCGCCCGCATTTCGACCCAGCCCTCCAACTCAACTTGCATCGTTGATTAATAAGGGGCTAGATTGGGGATCAACGAATGATGTGCGAACTCTGCAAAGTCGCATCCGGAGCCTCATTGAGAGGGACATCAACATAGCCAACATCATTGAGGGAGTCCTGGATTAGGGGGTCTCCGGATAGCCGGACTATCTCCATTGGCCGGACTGTTAGACTATGAAGATACAAGATTGAAGACTTCGTCTCGTGTCCGGGTGGGACTCTACTTGGCGTGGAAGGCAAGCTAGGAAATACAGATATGGATATCTCCTCCTTTGTAACCGACCTTGTGTAACCCTAACCCTCTCCGGTGTCTATATAAACCGAAGGGTTTTAGTCCGTAGGACAACAATCACAACATACAATCATACCATAGGCTAGCTTCTAGGGTTTAGCCTCTCTGATCTCGTGGTAAATCAACTCTTGTACTACCCATATCATCAATATCAATCAAGCAGGACGTAGGGTTTTACCTCCATCAAGAGGGCCCGAACCTAGGTAAAACATCGTGTCCCCTGCCTCCTGTTACCATCCGGCCTAGACGCATAGTTCGGGACCCCC
>NC_053028.1:599866789-599884863 GCF_003073215.2 Triticum urartu
ATGGAAATATATCTCGAAATGGCTATGGAAATGCCATAATAGGTAGGTATGGTGGCTGTTTTGAGGAAGGTACATTGTGGGTGTATGGTACCGGTGAAAGTTGCGCGGTACTAGAGAGGCTAGCAATGGTGGAAGGCTGAGAGTGTGTATAATCCATGGACTCAACATTAGTCATAAAGAACTCGCATACTTTTGTAGAAATCTATTAGTTATCGAAACGAAGTACTACGTGCATGATCCTACGGGGGTAGATTGGTAGGAAAAGACCATTGCTCATTGAGGGAGTCCTGGATTAGGGGGTCTCCGGACAGCCAGACTATCTCCATTGGCCGGACTATTAGACTATGAAGATACAAGATTGAAGACTTCGTCTCGTGTCCGGGTGGGACTCTACTTGGCATGGAAGGCAAGCTAGGCAATACGAATATGGATATCTCCTCCTTTGTAACCGACCTTGTGTAACCCTAACCCTCTCCGGTGTCTATATAAACCGAAGGGTTTTAGTCCGTAGGAGAACAATCACAACATACAATCATACCATAGGCTAGCTTCTAGGGTTTAGCCTCTCTGATCTCGTGGTAGATCTACTCTTGTACTACCCATATCATCAATATTAATCAAGCAGGACGTAGGGTTTTACCTCCATCAAGAGGGCCCGAACCTGGGTAAAACATCGTGTCCCCTGCCTCCTGTTACCATCCGTCCTAGATGCATAGTTCGGGACCCCCTACCCGAGATCCGCCGGTTTTGACACCGACATTGGTGCTTTCATTGAGAGTTCCTCTAAGTCATCGCCGTTAGGCTTGATGGCTCCTACTATCATCGATAGCGATGCGGTCAGGGTGAGACTTTTCTCCCCGGACAGATCTTCGTATTCGGCGGCTTTGCACTGCGGGCTAATTCGTTTGGCCATCTAGAGCAGATTGAAAGCTACGCCCCTGGCCATCAGGTCAGATTTGGAAGTTTGAACTACACGGCTGACATCCACGGGGACTTGATCTTCGACGGATTCGAGCCACAGCCGGGCGCACCGCACTGTCGCGATGGGTATGACCTAGCTCTGCCGCCGAACAATACCCCAGAGGTCGCGCCCGCATCAGCTCCGACCCTTAGTTCGGAGCCAACTGCGCCAATCGAGGACGGGTGGGTTAGACGCCGCCTCAGGGGCTGCAGTCTCAACGGCGATCGAGCCGAACACCAGCATAATCCTTTGCGCAGCCCATGACTCCAAGGTGCGGACTCCTTTTTTGACTCCGAACCGCCCACGCCCCCGCCAATCGAATCCGATTGGGCGCCTATCATGGAATTCACCGCCGCGGATATCTTTCAGCACTCGCCCTTCGGCGACATTCTGAATTCACTAAGGTCTCTCTCTTTGTTAGGCGAGCCCTGGCCGGATTATGCCCAACAGGATTGGGATGCGGACGACGAAGAAATTCGACGCCCACCCACCACCCACTTCGTAGCCACTGTCGATGATTTAACTGACATGCTCGACTTCGACTCCGAAGACATCCACGGTATGGACGATGATGTAGGAGATGAACATGAACCAACACCTATAGGGCACTGGAAAGCCACCTCGACATATGACATATACATGGTGGATACACCCAAAGAAGGCAATGGCGACGGGATAGCGGAGGATGACCCCTCCAAGAAGCAACCCAAACACCGACGGCGCCGCTCCATGTCCCGCCAAAGAAAAAGTGGTGATACCAGCACCGGAGATAATAACACTCTGGATAGTGCCAAAGAAAACAACAAACCCCTCCAGCAAGATTTAGAGCAGGAGATGGAGCAGCCAGCTCTCCTGAGAAAGTGGCAGATGAAGAGGAGGAGGATGACAATCACATGCCCCCCTCCGAAGACGAGGCAAGCCTCGACGACGATGAATTCGCCATACCAGAGGATCCCGTCGAACAAGAGCGCTTCAAGCGCCGGCTTATGGCCACGGCAAATAGCCTGAAGAAAAAGAAGCAGCAGCTTCAAGCTGATCAAGATCTACTAGCTGACAAATGGACTGAAGTCCACGTGGCCGAGGAATATAAACTCGAGCGCCCCTCCAAGAGTTACGCAAGGTGCAGGTTACTACTCCGACTGGAGGAAGAAGCGTATGAGACGTCTGATCAGCCACCTCATGGCCGCGGTAGAGAGGCATTCCAGCCAAAAGCTCAGCCTCCACCCCAACGCCATTCAAATAAAAAGGCATGGGGAAATATGCCAGACCTGCGAGACATATTGGAGGACAAGGCAAAGAATTCAAGATCGATCTACGGATCACGAGGGCGCACCACTCTGCGAGATGACAAACGTCACGCTGGATACAGTAAAAGAAAATCCGGCCGGGCCGAACACAGCGGGCAAGACCCATTCGAGCTGCGTCGAGATATAGCCCAATACAGAGGCGCCGCACACCCCTTATGCTTCACAGACGAAGTAATGGAACATCAATTCCCAGAAGGTTTCAAACCTGTAAATATTGAATCATACGACGGCACAACAGATCCTGCAGTATGGATTGAGGACTTCCTCCTCCACATCCAAATGGCCCGTGGCGATGACTTACACGCCATCAAATACCTCCCACTAAAGCTCAAAGGACCAGTGCGGCATTGGCTTAACAGCTTGCCAGCGGACTCCATTAGCTGTTGGGAAGATCTGGAAGCCACATTCCTCGACAACTTTCAGGGAACTTATGTGCGACCACCAGACGCCGATGATTTGAGCCACATAATTCAGCAGCCAGAAGAGTCGGCCAGGCAATTCTGGACTCGGTTCCTTACAAAGAAAAATCAAATCATCGACTGTCCGGATGCGGAGGCCTTAGCGGCTTTCAAGCACAACATCCGAGACGAGTGGCTAGCCAGGCACCTTGGTCAGGAAAAGCCGAAATCTATGGCAGCTCTCACGACGCTCATGACCCGCTTTTGTGCGGGAGAAGACAGCTGGCTGGCTCGCAGTAATAACATACCAAAGAACCATGGTACTTTAGATACCAAGGACGACAATAGCAGGTCACGTCGCAACAAGCATAAGCACCGCATTAATAGCGAAAATACTGAGGATACGGCAGTCAATGCCGGATTCAAAGGCTCTAAACCCGGTCAATGGAAAAAGCCATTCAAACAAAGTACGCCGGGTCCGTCCAGCTTGGACCGTATACTCGATCGCTCGTGTCAAATACACGGCACCCCAAACAAGCCAGCCAATCACACCAACAGGGATTGTTGGGTGTTCAAGCAGGCCGGCAAGTTAATTGCCGAAAATAAGGACAAGGGGCCGCATAGCGATGATGAGGAGGAGCCCCGGCAGCCGCACACTGGAGGACAGAAGAGGTTTCCCCCGCAAGTGCGGACGGTGAACATGATATACGCAACCCACATCCCCAAGAGGGAGCGTAAGCGTGCGCTCAGGGACGTATATGCGTTGGAGCCAGTCGCCCCAAGTTCAACCCATGGTCCTCCTGTCCGATCACCTTCGATCGCAGGGACCACCCCACTAGTATCCGTCATGGCGGATTCGCTCCACTGTCCTTATGGACGGCGGCGCAGCCCTGAACCTGCTTTATCAGGACACAGTGTGCAAAATGGGTATAGACCCCTCAAGGATCAAACCCACAAAAACGACCTTTAAAGGCGTCATTCCAGGTGTAGAGGCCCATTGCACAGGCTCAATTACACTGGAAGTGGTCTTCGGATCCCCAGGATAACTTCCGAAGCGAAGAGTTAATCTTCGATATAGTCCCGTTCCGCAGTGGTTATCACGCGCTGCTCGGGCGAACCGCATTTGCTAGATTCAATGCGGTACCGCATTATGCATACCTCAAGCTCAAGATGCCAGGACCTCGCGTTATTACAGTCAATGGAAACACAGAGCGCTCTCTCCGAACAGAGGAGCACACCGCAGCCCTCGCATAGCAGAAACGCAAAGCAGCCTCTCAAGGCAATCAACCAGTTCGGCGCTTCACAGCCCGGACACCTTCAAGCGCGCTCGGGGCAATCGGCAAATAGACCGCCTGGCGCGATCTGAGCTCGCGTAGCAATACGGCGGCCACCCCAATCCCAGCCCAGCGGCGAAACTCTGTCGCGCGTACTAATTACGCATTAAAAATACCATGGGCATAGGTGGGAAAGGGGGCACAACTATGGCACGCCCCAAGACGCGGCTTATACCTCACTAGGGGCTTCCCGTTTGGTTATTTTTCTTTTTCTTTGGGGACCTTAATCTCTGGAAACACTGTCCGGCAGCACTATTGCCGAACACATGATGCAGCAACCAAGGAGGCAGACAGCTAAGTTATACCACGGAATTCCCAGGTTGATTACAGTAACGAGTGAAATATTCAATTTAATATCATTCCTCGGCTTACCCTTGGAAGGGACATAGTCCTACTCTTTGCTTATCGCACTATCTGTATCACTCTGCTTTAACGCAATTTTTTAATAAACAATGCATGACATTACGACTATTATTGCATTCTTGTTATATATATAATATGTGTGTGTGTTGTCATTAATGACGCCTTGCAACCGTACACTTGGTATGGCCAATACACCAGGGGCTTACGTACCCACAATGCGGTGTGAAAAGTCCGAACACTTTCACAAGTGCGGCACCCCGAACTTATAGCATTATATGCATCAGCTCCGAATCATGTCTTTGGTCAAATGTTGGGTTTGCCCGGCTCCTATGTTTTGGTACCTTACGTTCCGCTCTATCGGCTAAGGTAGCGCTAGGAGAACTACTGCGATTGTGCCCCGGTTCTGCCGGGCTTAGCACCTCAGTAGAGAAAGCTAAAACTGACTGTCATGATAAGGCGAGAGACTGGTCGCTGTTCGGCGAGGTTTTCGAGTCCCTAAAGACTTATGCCGCTTAGGGCAGGGGCCGGCCCTGTCCGGCTTAAAGGCGTGTATCGCGCCGAATTCGGCCTTCCGAATACCAGGGGCTTCGCCGAAATTTAAAATTATAGAATTCTATGGCTAAGTGAGAGTGATAAAGCATTATTAGTCCGGTTGCCTTGTTCGTTGTGCTGAGCACCTCCCTCGAAGGACCCAAACATGGGAACAAGAGTGCTCAGGTTTATCCCGAACACCCCAGCACTCGTGGCATGGGGGCAGAAGCCGAGGACTAGCCATCTCTCAGATTGGATAAACAGCCAAACAGAAGGTAATATTTTAAATTCAAACAAGCGTTGCATAGCGCATATGAAACAAGTTTTCATAAATACAGGATAAAACGAGCAAGTTTACTCAAATATTACATCTTTTGAACACTCGTCCGCGATGAGACGGGCACCCGGCAGAACACCCTCGTAGTACATCTCGGGGTGGCGGTGCTCCTTGCCCTCTGGCGGCCCCTCCTTGATCAGCTTCACGGCGTCTAGCTTGACCCACTGCAATTTCACACGGGCGAAAGCCCGGCGTGCACCTTCAATGCAGACAGATCGCTTGACGACCTCCAGCCGCGGGCAGGCATCCACAAGCCGCCTCACCAGGCCGAAGAAGCTGTTCGGAAGGGCGTCGCCAGGCCACAACCGGACTATAAAGCTCTTCATGGCCTGATCGGCCGCCTTATGTAGCTCGACCATCTGCTTCAGCTGGTCGCTCATTGGCGGCGGATGTTCGGCCTCAGCATACTGAGACCAGAACAGCTTCTCCCGGAGCTTCCGTCCTTCGGCCTGGTAAAATTGTGCGGCATCGGACACACTGCGGGGCAAATCTGCGAATGCTCCTGAAGAGCTCCGGATCCGGGTAAGTGACCGGTAATTTACTTTTACATGCTTGCTTTGCATATAGAAAGCCTTACCCGCCGCTATCTTCTTCATAGCGTCGATCTCTTGGAGGGCCTTCTGGGCCTCAGCCTTGGCACTCTTTACGCTCTCAAGGGCCGCGGCAAGCTCATACTCTCGCGTCTTCGAGTCAAGCTCCAACGCCTCGTGCTTCGTCACGAGAGCCTGGAGCTCTTGCTGCACCTCGCCCACCCGAGCCTCGTGCTTCTCTCGCTCGGTGCGCTCCTTGGCCGCTTCATCTTCGGCCTTGGTTAGCGCTTGCTTCAGGGTCGCCACCTCGGTCGTGACCCCTGGCAAACATACAATGATCCTGCCATTTTGCAATCGCGTCCTTTTTTATATATACATATCTATAGATGGGGCATTACTTACCCCTGTTCTCCTCGAGCTGCCTCTTTGCAAGGCTGAGCTCTTTCCTGGACCCCTCGAGGTCCTGCTTCAGTACGGCGACCTCCGCAGTCAGTGCGGCGGACGCCAGCAGCGAAGCCTGCATACGCATATTGACATACTTATATTAGACTCCTGCGATATTATTTAATCCTCTGTTCGGCTTTTCTTTGTGAACACCGAACAGAGCATCAGGGGCTACTGTCTATGCGGTAATATTTCTACTACATTTTAAAACACTTACCTCGAAGCCTGTTAGAAGGCTGGCATAGGCTTCAGTCAATCCGCTCTTGGCGGACTGAACCTTCTGGATCACCGCACTCATGATAGTGCGGTGCTCCTCGTCGATGGAAGCGCTGCGAAGCGCTTCCAGCAGATTGTCCGGCGCCTCTGGATGGACAGAGGTCACCGGCACAGGCGTCTTGCCCCTCTTAGAAGGAGGCTGCCTGCCCGAGCCCGGAACCGCTGGAGTGTCCGGCGCGGTGTTCGGCTGAGGCCCGAACTCGGAGCTCTCGGGGGCCCCGTCCCCTCGGCTCCCGGAGTCTGGAAGGTCACCTTGAGGCGCCTCCGGGATTGTCTCCCCTTGATCCGGTGCCTCTTGAGACAACACCTCGGCGTCGTCGGCAGGATGAGGGGAGGTCGCGGTCGGGACTGGATCACTATCCATGTCCGACGAGCCCAAAGAGCCGTCCGATGATACCTCGATATTGGCTCGTGGCATCCTGCATAATTGCGTTCGGCGTTAGGGAAAGCAATGCAACGAAGGAATCCTATGAGTTACTCTGGTATCCGAATACTTACGATCTCCCCGGGGGCTTGACCCTGGGCACCACTCGTCTTCGCCTTTTCGGCGGCGGTGGAACTGTCCGGAAGGAGAGTCCTTCCCTTCTTGGACCCTCCGGCCTCCCCGGTTGGGGCGGCCTTCCTTTTCTTGTCTCCCCCAGTCGGTGGGGGAGCATCTTCTTCTTCCTCGTCTTCGGGGGAAGAGTGCGCCGCAGAGTCATCGGACGGTGAGTCCGACGACGCCTGGCGTCGGGAACTCTTTCGGCTTTTGGCCTTCTTGGTCTTCTCCGGCACCTTATAAGGGGCCGGAGTCAACATCTTCGCCAGAAGAGCGTCTGCGGGCTTCGGGCAAAGGAGCCGGACAGTCGATCTGTCCGGCCATCTTCTGCCAGTCCTGTCAAAGGTACGGGAGTTTAGATCCCGCACAGAGTCAATCTATATAAAATAAGTATCCTGTGAAGGTAAGCAGCTTACCGCACTTGGCTTGCGCCGTCGCCGCTGAATCCTCGATCCTCAGTAATAGGGGGGGACCTCGGCGCTTTTGACAGCACCCTCCAGGCGTCTTCATGAGTCGTGTCGAAGAGCCTGTTCAGAGTTCGGTGCGGCCGGATTGAACTCCCACAAGGTTGAACTCCTTGTTGGCACGGAGTATCCGGCGGATGAGCATACTTGACTATGTTGACAAGCTTGAGCTTCTTGTCCACCTGTTTTTGAATACATGTTTGGAGTCCGGTCAGCTCTTTCGAACTACCCCAGGACATGCCCTTCTCTTTCCAGGAGGTGAGTCGCGTGGGGATGCCAGATCGGAACTCGGGGGCTGCTGCCCATGTAGGGTCACGCGGCTCGGTGATATAGAACCACCCGATTGCCACCCCTTTATGGTTTCCACAAAGGAGCCCTCGAGCCATGTTACGTTGGGCATCTTGCCCACCATGGCACCTCCGCACTCTGCCTGGCGGCCGCCCACCACCTTCGGCTTGACATTGAAGGTCTTCAGCCATAAGCCGAAGTGGGGCTTGATGCGGAGGAAGGCCTCGCACACGACGATAAACGCCGAGATGTTGAGGATGAAGTTCGGGGCCAGATCGTGGAAATCCAGGCCGTAATAAAACATGAGGCCTCGGACGAAGGATGGAGAGGGAATCCCAGTCCGCGGAGGAAATGGGTGAGGAATACTACCCTCTCATGGGGCCTGGGGTGGGGATGAGCTGCCCCTCATCTGGGAGCCGGTGCGCGATGTCGTCGGGCAGGTATCCGGCTCTCCTCAGTTTCTTGATGTCTCCCTCCATGACGGAGGAGACCATCCACCTGCCTCCCGCTCCGGACATGATTGGAGAAGGTCGAGGTGGGAAGTGCGGACTTGGGCGCTAGAGCTCGAGTGTGCGAAAACGGATGGGCAAAGGAGGAAGAAGGCGTGGATAGAAAGGTGAATCCTTATCCCTTTATATGGGCGGACGAAACTAAGCGTCCCCACTTGCCTGTAAAACTCGCTTATCCCCCAAGCGCCGCAATTGATGGCACGGTTGGGTTACCCACGCCCGTGTTGATGAGAATCCCGTAATAAGGGGACACGATCTCTGCTTTGACAAGACGTGTCGAAAAACTGCCTCGCGTTATGTGCGGGGCTGGTTAAAAGAAACGGTTCGAATAATCACCGGGCCATGACGTAACGTCATGCTGCCAAAACAAGCCAGCAAATTAGATCTGCGAAAATATTATTCTCTCTACGGTGGAATGTGGAACTTATTTTGCAGGGTCGGACACTATCCTCGTATTCAAATTCTTCTGTGATGTATTCGGAGAAGGAACCCGCCTTGCAATGTCGAAGACAATACTGCGCCGGACTCATCGTCATTGAAGCCTGGTTCAGGGGCTACTGAGGGAGTCCTGGATTAGGGGGTCTCCGGACAGCCGGACTATCTCCATTGGCCGGACTGTTAGACTATGAAGATACAAGATTGAAGACTTCGTCTCGTGTCCGGATGGGACTCTATTTGGCGTGGAAGGCAAGCTAGGCAATACGGATATGGATATCTCCTCCTTTGTAACCGACCTTGTGTAACCCTAACCCTCTCCGGTGTCTATATAAACCGGAGGTTTAGTCCGTAGGACAACATACAACAACATCATACCATAGGCTAGCTTCTAGGGTTTAGCCTCTCTGATCTCGTGGTAGATCTACTCTTGTACTACCCATATCATCAATATTAATCAAGCAGGACGTAGGGTTTTACCTCCATCAAGAGGGCCCGAACCTGGGTAAAACATCGTGTCCCCTGCCTCCTGTTACCATCGCCTAGACGCACAGTTCGGGACCCCCTACCCGAGATCCGCCGGTTTTGACACCGACACTCGTCCTCGACCGCCACTCATAAGGAAGACAATCAATAAATAAATCATGCTCCGACTTCATCACATAACGGTTCACCATACGTGCATGCTACGGGAATCACAAACTTTAACACAAGTATTTCCACAATCCACAATTACTAACTAGCATGACTCCAATATCACCATCTCTATATCTCAAAACAATCATAAGGAATCAAACTTCTCATAGTATTCAATGCACTTTATATGAAAGTTTTTATTATACCCCTCTTGGATGTCTATCACATTAGGACTAAATTTATTACCAAAGAAAATTACCATGCTGTTTAGAGACTCTCAAAATAATATAAGTGAAGCATGAGAGTTCAACAATTTCTATAAAATAAAGCCACCGTCGTGCTCTAAAAAGATATAAGTGAAGCACTAGAGCGAAATTGCCTAGCTCAAGAGATATAAGTGAAGCACATAGAGTATTCTAATAAATCACGATTCATGCGTGCCCCTCTCAAATGGTGTGTATAGCAAGGATGATTGTGGCACACTAAAAATCAAAGACTCATATCATACAAGATGCTCCAAGCAAAATACATATCATGTGGTGAATAAAAATATAGCCCCAAGTAAAGTTACTGATAGACGAAGATGAAAGAGGGGATGCCTTCCGGGGCATCCCCAAGCTTAGGCTCTGGGTTGTCCTTGAATATTACCTTGGGTGCATTGGGCAACCCCAAGCTTAGGCTCTTGACACTCCTTATTGAAGGAAATATGCCCTAGAGGCAATAATAAAGTTGTTATTTCTATTTCCTTATATCATGATAAATGTTTATTATTCATGCTAGAATTGTATTAACGGGATACTTAGTACATGTGTGAATACATAGACAAATAGAGTGTCCCTAGTATGCATCTACTTGACTAGCTCGTTAATCAAAGATGGTTAAGTTTCCTAGCCATGGACATGTGTTGTCATTTGATGAACGGGATCATGTCATTAGAGAATGATGTGATGGAGAAGACCCATCTGTTGGCTTAGCATAATAATCGTTTATTTTATTGCTATTGCTTTCTTCATGACTTATACATGTTCCTATGACTATGAGATTATGCAACTCCCGAATACCGGAGGAACACTTAGTGTGCTATCAAACGTCACAACGTAAGTGGGTGATTATAAAGATGCTCTACAGGTGTCTCCGATGGTGTTTGTTGGGTTGGCATAAATCGAGATTAGGATTTGTCACTCCGTGTATCGGAGAGGTATCTCTGGGCCCTCTCGGTAATGCTCATCACTATAAGCCTTGCAAGCAATGTGACTAATGAGTTAGTTGCGGGATAAAGTATTACGGAACAAGTAAAGAGACTTGCCGGTAATGAGATTGAACTAGGTATGATGATACCGACGATCAAATCTCGGGCAAGTAACATACTGATGACAAAGGGAACAGCTTATGTTGCTATGCGGTTTGACCGATAAAGATCTTCGTAGAATATGTAGGAACCAATATGAGCATCCAGGTTCCGCTATTGGTTATTGACCGGAGTTGAGTCCCGGTCATGTCTACATAGTTTTCAAACCCGTAGGGTCCGCACGCTTAATGTTCGATGATGATTGGTATTATGAGTGATGTGATTTGATGTACCGAAGGTTGTTCGGAGTACCGGATGAGATCACGTACATGATGAGGAGTCTTGAAATGGTCAAGACGTAAAGATCGATATATTGGAAGGCTATATTCGGACATCGAAAAGGTTTCGAGTGATTTAGTTATTTTTCGGAGTACCGGGGAGTTACGGGAATTCACCGGGAGAAGTAATGGGCCTTATTGGGCTTTAGTGGAGAGAGGGGAGAAGATCCAAGAGGTGGCGCACGCTTCCCCCTGCCCAAACCGAATTGGACAAGGGGTGGGGGCGCGACCCCCCTTTCCTTTTCCCTCTCCCTCTCTTTCCTTCTCTCCCACTCCGAATAGGAAAGAGGAGGGGAATCCTACTTGGACTAGCGAGTCTTAGTAGGATTCCCCACACCTGGCGCGCCCCCTTAGGGCCGGCCACATGTAACGCCCTCGATGCGGCTATATCTCCTACGTGCCCGAAGCACGACTTAGAGGCATAACCGCATTGAAAGCAATGTCGCAAGTAAGGTAATCTTCACAACAACCCATGTAAATAAATAAAAGGGGAAAAGATACATAGTTGGCTTACACTCGCCACGTCACACAAATACATGAATAACATTACAATCATCCAATACACTCACGGTCCGACTACGGTACCAAAATAAAGATCAACCCCACATGCGACAAAGTCCCCGATCGCCCCAACTGGGCACCACTACTGATCATCTGGGAAAGACAGATAGTAACGACGAGAGTCTTCATCGAACTCCCACTTGAGCTCAAGCGCATCGTCTGGAGCGGTATCATCGGTCCCTGCATCTGGTTTTGGTAGTAATCTGTGAGTCACGGGGACTCGGCAATCTCGCACCCTCGCGATCAAGACTATTTAAGCTTATAGGTAAGACAAGGTATGATGTGGAGCTGCAGCAAGCGACTAGCATATATGGTGGCTAACATACACAAAAGAGAGCGAGAAGAGAAGGCAAAAGCACGGACGAACAACTATGATCCAAAAGTGATCCTAGAACAACCTACGTCAAACATTACTCCAACACCGTGTTCACTTCCCAGACTTCGCCAAGAAGAGACCATCATGGTTACACATGCGGTTGGTTCATTTTAATTAAGTTAGGTTTCAAGTTATCTACAACCGGACATTAACAAATTCCCATCTGCCCATAACCGCAGGCACGGCTTTCGAAAGTTCAAATCCCTGCAGGGGAGTCCCAACTTAGCCCATCACAAGCTCTCACGGTCAACGAAGGATATTCCTTCTCCCAAGACAATCCGATCAGACTCGGCATCCCGGTTACAAGACATCCTCGACAATGGTAAAACAAGTCGAGCAACACCACACGAATGTGCCGACAGATCCCGATAGGAGCTGCACATATCTCGTTCTCAGGGCACACTCAGATGAGCGCTCCATACAACTAAAACCAAACCTTGAGTTTCCCCGAGGGGGCGCTGCACAGGGCTCTAGTTTGGACCAACACTCAGAGGAGCACTGGCCCGGGGGGGTTTAAATAAAGATGACCCTCAGGCTCCGGAAACCCAAGGGAAAAAGAGGCTAGGTGGCAAATGGTAAAACCAAGGTTGAGCATTGCTGGAGGAGTTTTATTCAAGGCAAACTGTCAAGGGGTTCCCATTATAACCCAACCGCGTAAGGAACGCAAAATCCGGGAACATAACACCGATATGACGGAAACTACGGCAGCAAGAGTGGAACAAAACACCAGGCATAAGGCCGAGCCTTCCACCCTTTACCAAGTATATAGATGCATTAATTAAATAAGAGATATTGTGATATCCCAACAAAATATCCATGTTCCAACAAGGAACAAAACTCCAATCTTCACCTGCAACTACCAACGCTATAAGAGGGGCTGAGCAAAGCGGTAACATAGCCAAACAACAGTTTTCTAGGACATGGTGGGTTAGAGGTTTGACATGGCAATTTGGGAGGCATGATAAGCAAGTGGTAGGTATCGTAGCATAGGCATAGCAAAAGAGCGAGCATCTAGCAAGCAAAGATAGAAGTGATTTCGAGGGTATGGTCATCTTCCCTGCAAAGTTATCAGAGTTGACTTGATCCTCGTAAGCAAACTCAACGGGCTCCTCGTTCACGAACTTGTCTCCCGGCTCTACCCAAGCAAGACAAACAAGCAAAAGGAACACAATCAACCACGTGCAATGCTCAAGCAACATGATGCAAACATGGTATGATATGCGGGATGCGGTATGTGATGCATATGCAAGAATTGACAAGGAATGGATGAACCTGGCCTCAACATGGAAATCCAAGAGTGCCAATGGAAAGGTGAGGTGATTTCGGTTGAAATCGATATAAAGATCACCGGAATCGGATGCACGGTTTGGAAATGGCAAGCAAAACAAATATGGCACCGGTCTGCGATAATGAGCAAGTGACCAACTAAAGGCATCAAGATAAATATTCTACAACACTCAAACATGACAACAAAATACATGGCAGGGATCCACTCATGATTCTTGACAAAAGATGAACACTGAGCTACGGATAATTCATCCATTAACAGGTTCAAACAAGCATGGCAAAAGAGCAAATGACAACAGGTTTCAGACTTGGTGAAATTAACACAAGTCTGGAATTTATCATCAGGAAGCACACTTTAGAGCATGAAAACTACAAGCTACAGGAACTTAACATAGCAAAGCAAGGCATGGCATGAAGCTACTCAAAGCACTTAAAAAAGTCCCTTAGTTACCTTGAGCCAAAAGGGATCAGAAAATACAATTGCAAGCATGTGAACATGGCAAAAACATAAACAGATTCAGATTAGTGAAAAACTGAGCATGCAAAACAGTTAACGAGTAGGCATGTTTACGAGCTCTATGCACTCACTACAGAGCATGGCATGACAAACTAATCATACACCCATCAAGAAGACATGGCATAGAAGCTAGACATGGCAAGAACAGCATCATAGCATGCACGGATCAATAGCAACATCCTCGGCAAAATCGCTAAACATGTCAACAATCTGCCAGGAACATTTATATAGCAAACATAGAGCTCGATTGACTCAAGCTAGGATGCTCCATAAATGCAAACAAAGACATGGATGGATAGAGCACCACAATGTTAACAATACATCCTTACTGATCATCCTCAAAAGACGCACGGATCACTAGGAAACAACATGAACATATGACATAACAACAAAAACGGAACAAGGACTTAGTGAAATTCTAAGTCCCCGAAGTCGGCATCAACAATTACGCTACTTTGCAAGCTTGTGCTAGTCACCACAAATATCACAAAAATACATGGCATACACCCCTGTAAAGATGGCATGGCATATAACAAAATACATGTAGAGCTCAGGATCATAGCATGCACACATTAATCATGGCAAAAATGACAAAATGCCATTTGCTGAAACAGATCTGACAAATTCATCACATAGCCCTCTTCCAAAAGCATTTCGGGCATCAAGATGAGCTCAAATGAAAATGATGCAATGAGATGAAATGATGTACTCGTCGAGGCAAACATTTTTATATGCTACACGCACGAATCGGACCTACGATGAGAGATTTATGACATGCCAAAATTTGCAAAAGTATCTAAAAATTAGGGTTAGAGTCAACCCTCTCAGATCCAGATTTGGCCAGCGCGCGGATCGAGGAGATCGCCGGATCACAGTGTTCACCAGAGAGAAGAAGGAGGCGACCGGACGTGGACTTGACGGCCGGCGATCGCCGGAGCTGCGGAGGCCGGCGAGGAGGGACTGCGGGCGCCGGTGGCCGGGGCGGCGGGCGCCGGTGATGGAGCCGAGAGGCGGAGCAGGCGGCGGCTCGGGCGCCCAGGCGGCGCGGAGCTTCGAGCTCGCAGGGGCCCGCCCCGGGCCTCGTGGGCCGGCGCGGTGGGAGGCGCGGCGATGTGGGGCGCGGGCGGCGGACGAATCCATAAGCGCCACATGGCGACGGCGGGGTGAAGCGGACGTTGTCCGGCCGGACGGAGATTTGTCTGGCGGCGCGTGGAGAGGAAGGGTCTAGGGTTAGGGGGAGAAGAGACCCGGGAATTTCGGAGAAGACCTAGTTTTATAGGTAGGAGGAGCTAGGAGGCTCCAAATTGAGCACGGTTTGCGGCCACGCGATCATGATCGAATGCTCCAGATGATGGAGGAGGTTTAGCTGGGTTTTGGGCCACTTTGGAGAGGTGTTGGGCTGCAACACACATGAGGTCTTTTCGGTCCCTCAGTTAACCGTTCGAGTATCGAACGAAGTCCAAATGGCATGAAACTTGACAGGCGGTCTACCGGTAGTAAACCAATGTTGCATGACAACTCTCGGTCCAAACCGGAAACGTTTAACCCCCACACACGAAAAGAGGTAGAAAGGGGCACCGGAGGAGATAGGAGCGCCGGAATGCAAAACGGACAACGGGGAAAATGCTTGGATGCACGAGACGAACACGTATGCAAATGCAATGCACATGATGACATGATATGAGATGCATGACAAAGACAACAACACACGAAGACAAAAACCCAACAACGACGAAATAAAATAACTTAGCGCCGGAAACGGCAAGAGTTGGAGTACAGCTTAGGTAAATTACATCCGGGGTGTTACAACACTCCACCACTACGAAAGGATCTCGTCCCGAGATCTAGGACTAGAAAAACTCCGGGTACTCAGAACGGAGGTGATCCTTGCGTTCCCAGGTGGCTTCACGGTTGGAATGATGTGAGCACTTGACTTTGAGGAATTTGATTGACTTGTTGCGAGTCTTGCACTCAGTTTCTTCAAGAATAGCAACTGGGTGCTAACGATAAGAAAGGCCTTCTTGGATATCAATGTCTTCGAAGTTGATGGTGCAGTCAGGGGTCTTGAAGCACTTGTGGAGCTGAGAGACATGGAACACGTTGTGCACGTTTGCAAAGTTGGAGGGAAGCTCGAGTTGATAGGCGAGATCGCCTCTCTTGCTGACGATCTTGAAGGGACCCACGTATCTAGGGGCAACTTCCCTTTGATACCGAAGCGACGAGTACCTTTCATTGGAGAGACGCGGAGGTAAACATGGTCTCCGATCTCGAAAGCCAAATCACGATGCTTACTATCATAGTAGCTCTTCTGGCGCGATTGCGCTGCTTTGAGGTTATCACGAATGACTTTGCATATCTCTTCTGCCTCTCTGATCAAGTCATTTCCGAGAAGTTGACGTTCACCAGTCTCTGACCAGTTAAGAGGAGTACGGCACTTCCTGCCATAGAGAATTTCAAATGGGGCCTTGCCCGAACTCGCTTGGAAGCTGTTGTTGTAGGAGAACTCGGCATATGGAAGACAATCTTCCCACTTCATACCGAAAGAGATAACGCAAGCCCTGAGCATATCTTCAAGAATCTGATTGACACGCTCGACTTGGCCGCTAGTTTGAGGATGAAAAGCTGTGCTGAAACGGATGTTGGTGCCCATGGCCTTCTGAAAAGAATCCCAAAACTTCGAGGTGAAGATGCTGCCACGATCTGAAGAAATCAACTATGGAATGCCATGTAGAGAGACAATCCGAGAAGTATAAAGCTCCGCCAATTGAGCTGTTGTGATGGATTCTTTGATAGGAAGGAAATGAGCCAGTTTAGTGAGTTTGTCAATGACAACGAATATAGCATCATTGCCACGCTTAGACTTTGGAAATCCAGTCACGAAGTCCATCTCAATGTGGTCAAACTTCCATTCTGGAATGGCAAGAGGTTGGAGGAGACTAGCTGGTCGTTGGTGTTCTGCCTTCACTCTTCTGCAGACATCACATTCATTCACGAACTGAGCAATCTCGTGCTTCATTCGAGTCCACCAATACGCCTGCCTGAGGTCTTGGTACATCTTTGTGCTCCAGGGTGGATAGAGAGGAGTGAAATGTGAGCTTCGTTCATAATGAATTTACGAAGGTCACCTTTAGGCACAACAATGCGATCCTCGAAGAAGAGAGTATCCTTGTCATCAAGACGATATCACTTGTACTTGGGTTGACTCTTGGCAATCCCAATCTTCACCTTCTTAACCATAGCATCAAGAAGTTGAGCCTCGCGAATCTGATCTTCTAAAGTAGGAGAGACTTGGAGGTTTGCGAGAAATCCTTGAGGAACAACTTGCAGGTTGAGTTTGCGGAAAGCTTCACAAAGCTCGGGTTGGTAAGTCTTGAGAATCAAACTGTTGCAGTAAGCCTTCCTGCTCAATGCGTCAGCAATTACATTGTCCTTGCCTAGAGTATATTCGATGCTCGGATTATACTCTTGAATCATTTCGACCCAACGAGTCTGCCTGAGGTTGAGATTAGGCTGAGTGAAGATGTACTTGAGACTCTTGTGGTCAGTGAAGATGTCCACTTTTCTTCCCAATAAGAGATGTCTCCAAGTCAAAAGAGCATGCACAACTGCCACCAACTCGAGGTCGTGAGTGGGGTAGTTCTTTTCATTGGGCTTCAACTGGCGAGAAGTATAGGCCACAACTTTCTTCTCTTGCATCAACACTACACCAAGACCTTGAAGAGAGGCATCACAGAAGACCTCGAACGGTTTGGATTCATCAGGAGGAGTCAGAACTGGAGCAGTGACTAATTTCTCTTTCAGGGTGTTGAAAGCGATGTCACATTCAGGAGACCAAACATACTTCACGTGCTTCTGGAGAAGGTTTGAAAGAGGCTTCGCGATCTTTGAAAAGTTCTCAATGAACCTTCGACAATAGCTTGCGAGACCAAGGAATCTGCGGAGTTGCTTCACGTTCTGAGGTGGTTCCCAATTCACAATTGCAGACACCTTCTCAGGATTCACCGATATTCCCTTGTCAGAGATGATATGCCCAAGATAGAGAACCTCATCGAGCCAAAACTCGCACTTTGAAAACCTGGCGTAGAACTGATGTTCTCTGAGATTATCCAGCACCAAACGCAAGTGCTTGGCATGATCTTCCTTGTTCTTTGAAAAGACCAAAATGTCATCGAGGTAGACCAAGACAAAGTCATTTGTGTAGGGGTTGAAGATGAAGTTCATCATGCGAGAGAAAGTCGGAGGAGCGTTGACGAGGCCAAAAGACATGACAGTGTATCATATGAACCATAGCTTGTTCTGAATGATGTCTTGGCAATATCTTGCTCACGAATTCGAATCTGGTGATAGCCCATACGG